>NC_056703.1:16501556-16660296 GCF_018831695.1 Puntigrus tetrazona
TATTCTTTATTTTTGTTTCAGTAAAATATTACCATTTTTAAGTGTATGCATTAAAACACTTCCAAAAAACAGTCACATGAAGTAAAATTAGGAAACAGCAGCATATACACTTTAACAGGTGTTAACAAAATCAGGATCTCGTGAATGAATCTTAAATACAAAATAGTATAAAATGATTAAATAATTACTTGAAACTACTTTCTGCTTGTACAGTTATGTCCTGGAGAGTTCCTGCTCTGAAGATACTGACATAGCAGTCATTAACTCATCACCTACAAACTACTCGATCTACATCGTCATGGAGCAGTTTATTATCACTTATAAGTACAATGAGCTAGAATTTCATCAGGAAGTTAGGTTCATTTCCTCTTAATTTGATGGAGGCCACAAACCTGCTGGTCTGCATGAAACAGTTTCATAAAAAAGAGGCTTGTTTTAGCTTTCCTTTTTGACTGACAGCTTGCCACAAACCCTTGCTTCACATTTATCAAACCCTGCTGTAGCTCTCCTCCGGAACAACTTCCCTCAAACAAGCTCTGAGTAACTGGGACAAAACCCATGAAGTGGGATATAGCCAGTAGAAAATAAACACTGTAAATTTGTCCTGCCTGTTTGTGTGTGTGTGTGTGTGTGTGTGTACATGCTTCTGTTGGAGGAGGGGCATTCAACTGAACAATCAGAGCTTTGTGATAAGCCTTTTTCTTTTATGCGGTATGTGAAATAAATTGTTCCTTCTTTCCAGTGAGAGAGAGTTTTAGGAAGAAAAAAAAATGTGTGGGTGCACAGTCCAAAAAACTTTACACTCCGATCCATGATTTTCATAAAATCATCTGAGAAAATAAAATAAGCAAAGCTGAACAAGATGGTGAATATTTCTGTAGGCTTATGCCACAGGATAATTGGCCTTAAACTAAATACCTGACAGAAAACCTGAAGCCAGAAGGCAAATTCATTCATAGCTTCACTGCATGAATGGATGGATGGATGGATAGATAGATAGATAGATAGATAGATAGATAGATAGATGGATGGATGGATGGATGGATGGATGGATGGATGGATGGATGGATGGATGGATGGATGGATGGATGGATGGATAGATGGATGTGATATATGGTACTACTGCTTGTAGGTTGCACACTGTTGAAAAACACAAGATACAGTCAAATCAAAAGTGGAACTTGTAAAATTAAGTGAATGTGTCAAAGGGTTTTAGGATGAGTCCATGCATGCTCTGACATATTTTTCTGTCATTCATTCACACCTGCAGCATGCACACAAATCTCTCGCCTCCCAAAACATTTTCGAATGCCATACTGAGGAATCCTGTAGGAGTAATTGAATCTGTGCAGTGATGGTGCACCGTGAGCCTGCTACTGTTGATCCAACACCTGATACTCAAAACCACAAAAGCTCTCTGTCTCATTCACTCTCTTTAGGGGTAGCTGTCAGTCTGATTGTATATACACTGCCTGTTCTGGGACACATTTGTTGTAATTTGGTGTAATAGTGAGAACAGAATAGTTTTATTAGCATAGTGGGACTGATGGTGGGCCAAACTAATTGTTTAAACTGGAAAATAAATAAATGGTGTTGTATAACAATGTCATTTTTACAAATCAAACATAGTTTTAGTTCAAACTAGCATGTCATTAGCTATTAGCATTGGTTACAGTTTGATATTTTATAAATCTCTGTACTAAAATATATTGTATTTTTAAGTGATGTGAAATGAATGGGCCTATGAACTTAAGGTTTGCCAGCTGTGAGCTTTCATTACACCAGGGTTAAATATCTTACGTTTGCCAATTATTTACTCTCTATGACCATATTTATCACAATTATGAATTTCAGCAAAGGAATGTTCTCTATCATGTTAAACTAGCATGTCTCTGCATGTATAGATGTATGTGTGTATATATATTTTAAAGCACGTTTATTAAAAGTGAATATAAAATTTTGGTGAGGCAGATGCAATTGAATATAAAGTTTTATGACAAAACATGAGATTAAACCTTTCGAATGATTTTCATTTAGTGTCAGACTTCAGTTATACAAGACTCAAGTCCATCCCTGTGAAATGACATATAAGATGTATTTAAATTCAGAATTTTATTGTGTATTATGTGGGTCAAGTCTCATAGAAATGCATATAAATAGTATGCCAAAAAAAAACAAAAACCTTAGGGTATTGACATGCAAAAGTGGACTTTGGCATGTATATGATATGTATGTGTTTGACGTGTACAGTATATAATCTGCACTTTCGTGTGCATATGATAAGGAATTTATTACCGTGCATATGATACAGTTTTTGTATACATATGATATGCAACCTAATCTCACCCTATGCACAGAACAAGATATGTGAAAGATATGCCATTTTTGCATATCAATACTCGAGTTTAGATTTTTATTTGAGGCACTAATGCACTTTCAAGAGATCGGGTAGTCGTGTCACACTTTCTATGCACTGTTGGGTGTTTTCCGGTTAAATGACATTGATTGTCATCTCGATGTCAAAAGCGTCCCAATTCACCTGAATTAGCTGCAGTTCACATCAGCTCCATTCATTCAGCTGTGTTTTTCTTCTTTCAGAGGGTAGAAGCAGCAGCTGTGCTGTAGTAAAGAGACTGCTGATTGTACTGGAGCTTTCAGGTCAAGAGGTCCACTTTTTTTAAACATCACTTCTACAGCTTGCCACAGGCACACAGTTAAACCAGAACAGCTCTGTTTGTGCAGTCTTTATGCGTGTACGTGAAGGATTGTTTAGACAGGTGAGTGAGACCTGCTTCTGCTCGTTAGTTTTGTTGAGTCAGAGGACCTCTGGTCAAATTAACGTGACCACAACCTTTTTATATCACCTCAGGTTAGGTGTTTATAGCTGTGACATCTGATAGAGAGGCGAATGAAAGCAAAGCAGAGCAGAGTTTTAGCAGCGTTGGGGGTAACGCATTACAAATCATGTGGATTCACGTAATCAGATTACTTTTTCAAGTAACTAGCAAAGTAACTCATTGCTTTTTTTTAAAATATCTAAAAATAACGCTAGATACTTTTTTTCTCTCATTGATTGACTGACAAGTTTCCGTCCCATGCTGAGTGAACACACTCTAGTTCTAGGCCAAGCGTGAATGTGCATTAATTCATCTCACTTTTTTAAGATTTAGCATTCATCAAAATGAATCGAAACAGTGAAATGCAAAAAGTTACATTAAACTGCAATTATTAAATATGTTAACACAAATGTATCTAATCCATTTTGTTTACCAGTGTCTTTTGCTGCTGACCTTTAATGATCTAGTTTAACCATACGAAGCAAAATGGCTTTAGATAAACTAACAATTGTGCTTCATTGTTTTTAATTGCTGAAGTGTATTAAACCTTCTGTTTTCTGTACAGACATAATTTTACTTTTCCCTTCAGCCTAAGGTTTATTCATTACACTTTTACATTTGCTATAAATAGAACGTCTTATATTAAAAATCTTAAAAATCAAGCCCTCTCTTATTTAAAAAGTAATTAAGTAACGTAATTAGTGACTTTTTTAGGGAGTAACACAATATTGTAATGCATTACTTTTAAAGTTAACTTTCCCAACACTGTATGTTGTGTGTGCCTTTGAAAACCTGAGTGAGAGATGAGCGTTAAATCAGCCCGATTTGATACTTCTCCTATTTGTGATGTTTTACAGATGTTTAGGCATCTGTACACACCAATATAAAAATGTTAACCTCTACAGATAAATCAATATTAAGTAATAATATTTAGTAAAAACTATTTATTAAAAATTATTTTGTAAATATATATATATATATATATATATATATATATATATATATATATATATATATATATATATATATATATATATAATATATAAATATATAAATTATATATAATATATGAGTAAATTAATAAATAAAATCAATTATTTTAGATACTCCAACATTGTATTATATACAGTAGTCTACAAGCACATTTTGGGCTGTACTATATAACATTCATTTAAAAACAGTACAGTTTCATACAACAGTAGCCAATACACAACAATAATCTCTGTTTTGGAAATAAACGTGCTTTAATTAAAGCACTCTCTGTAAACGTTTTAATACAGTAACTTTACTGGAGTTTGTTTTATGAGCTTCCTACGATAAAAAAAAAGTCCTTGAACTCCGCTTGGAAAACTGTCAGCGCTAGACAGAGAAAGCGGAGCGTTACCTAAAGTTTAATGGGAACATGTGGAAATTATCCGAGGGCAGGTTATCAGAAAAGCTCTTCATTGTAAACACTGGCCCACGAGGAGTGCAAATGAGTACATTTACAGCTGCTGAGCTTTTATGAGTCTATTGCAGCTTGGGAACAGAGTCAAATCTAAGCACAGTGGTTACTGTTATTCAAAGCTAATGGTCTGCGGGCCTTCCACTGTGAGTGAGTCCTTGTGAGGAATGCGAGTGAAAAATAACAGCCAATGTAATATGCCAGCATTAAAGCAGACATGTTTAGACAATATGATAAAGCGTGTTACTGTAAATGAGTTTATGCTCAGAATCATAACATATGACACAGACCCCAAACCACTGTCAGTTAGACCGCTGACATTAATCTTTACACAAATATAAGGGCTTCATTTATGTCCACAGTTTGTTTTTTTATGCAGATGCGTGATATATTTACACAGTTTGTACACATTTACTGACAGAGAACAACAAAAGCGTGAAAAGGCGTTTTAATCTGTACTTGTGCAACTGCAGTGTACTACAAATCTTATATTTGTATATTTTAGAAAACTGCAGATAAAATAATACTGAGGAAATAAAAGGCCATATAAGTGTACTCAAAGACATATTTTATTATGTTTCCTAACTCCGAAAGTACACATGGTTTTGTTTCTTAACTATAAAACGTGTTCTTTGTTATTAACTTTGTATTTACTTGGAAATAAATTTCAAATCATTGTTTTATAATGTTTTGCCATGTTTATTTTGGTGTATTCGCAGCAAGCATATTAAAGCATGTAAAGTACTTGATTATAATAAACTGCAAATCAATACAAATGTTCAATTACTTATCTAATAAATTCGTGACATAGAAGTTATAATAGAAATGACATTAGAGTATAGTACAGTTCAACATAAATGCCTGTCAATACATTCTGCGCCACAGTGATATTTAGTCATTATAAAATTTCATATGAATATAATATGTTTCATATAAGCAAAAATATTTATGTGCTGAACCATAGTGCATTGTTGTAAATGCTTTCAAACTAAATTATTTTTAAATATCAACTGCTCCAGAATGTAGAACATTGAAGCGTTCAAAACAATATATAGCATTTGCTTCACCTTGAATTTAGTCATTTAGTAAAAATACTTGTCCTTCCATGTGAGTTTGTGAATGTAGGAGCATGTGAGTATCTCTCTTTAACAGAGGTAATGCCAGTTTGGCTGTTCCTCTGTGTTTGTACAGGTGTTGTAGTAATGTGCTCTCTCTCTCAGTGCATGGTGAGTGTGTGTGTATTTGACAGAAGGCATGAGAATGAATACACCCGACCCACTTCTTTAGCCTGGCAAGAAGGTCAATTAAACCAACACACACACACACACACACACACTCAATTATATTAGTCATAACTGCCCATGGCTGGATGCCAGGCGTCAGAAACTGAACACTTCTCCTCTTTGACTTTCAAAAGTCTTTTGAAAAGCAAGAAATGTTACTGGGAGGAAAATATTGGTGGGTGAAACCTTTTTTACACGATTTTTTTTATACGTACTCAATCATTGCTTACTATATAATTACGCTTACAGTGACCTAGAAATTGTTCAGAAATCACGAATATTTATTTTATGCCATAACATTTCACATCTTCAGTTTTAAATTGGATAGCGACTTTCGATCCTCACTGTATATCTTTTACGTTCTTGCAAAGCTAGAAAGAAAGTTATGCCTTTTCCCAATCTCTGGACTGGATTGAGGAAATGATGCTGGAGTCCTTCTGTCTGAATGGCTCAGGAACAGAAGCAAGAAAATTTACAGTCACTGCCTGTCGGTTTCACTATTTGTACAGTATTGAGAGACATTTATACTCCCAGGGGTTGGCATTAGCACTGTGTGTATGTGCTTTAAGAGAGTGATGTGAATTCAGCCAGTTCTGTACTCCGACCAAACAACCATTTTCCAAGTCTTGTATGGCAAGACTTCAAAGGCAAGAGATTATTGCTTCCTTTGCCACATTATGATGGAAATATTTGTCAAACAGTGATTTTAATCTGGGTTTTAGGTACAGCTGGCAGCGCAGTGAGGCAGCTTTCAGTCCAGCACATCATACAGAGTTTTATAGCTGAGAATTACTTTCAGGGCGGGGCATATGAATGATGGAGACTGCCAGGAGACCAGAAAGACTGGAGAGAAAGAAAAAATGAACCCTGGAGACAAATTTGAGCAAAATTGCATTTTCATATATTCATTCTAAATTGGGGTTTAAGCTACATACAGCAGCTGTTTAATGTAAGAAAGAAACAACCTTAGCTTGAAATATGTATTTAATATTTGAAGCATGTTAAAGTCACACAATGTCATGAAATACTGAATGCATGGGATCAAAGTATTTGACCTAAAATAGTGTGTTTCATGCTGGAGCCAAACTGCAGTGTGAGTTTACTGAAAACTAGTTCAAATTATTCAGTAGCCTGCATCATGTGGCATCATGGGCCTCTTCAACTCACCAATGCTGTATTTATTTGATGAAAAGTACAGAAAAAGAGAAATATTATACTGAAATATTAATACATTTTATAATTGTTTTCTAGCTGAATTAGTGCTGTCAAAATATTAATCACATCCAAAATAAATGTTCTTATTTATATAATATGTTTGTTACTGTGTATATTTATCACACACACACACACACATTACACACATATACATACATATATATATATATATATATATATATACATATATTGTATGTGTGTATATATATATATATATATGTATATATATATATATATATATATATATATATATATATATATATATATATATACATAAATACAAAAAATATTTTCTAAATATATACTCTATATGTGCATGTGTACATACATGTGTGTGTGTGTCTGTGTGTGTGTATTTATACATAATAAATATATGCAGTTTACACAGATATATTATGTCAATAAAAACTTTGATGAAAAGTTTAAAGGAACAGAAGATTCCATCTTTCTAAACTTTAAAAACTGTCACTTTTGATCAATTTAATGCAATAATTTCTTTAAAATGTACTAATGCCAAAATTTTATTGTATACAGCAATATCACAGTAATATCCTTTTTTTTAGCCTCTTCTTTATAAAAAGTGGGCCTTCCTCTTCCTTTTCTTTCAACAACTACTTCTGCCAAATGCACAAAATAAAACCCCACCCAACCTGTCTCTGACACAGATCAAGGAACTGGAAAGATGAAGGCACAAGATGAAAGGAACGAGGCAGATTTTCATCATGCATCACACAGAGAAAATGTAGATCAAAGTGTAAAGTGAGAAAGCCTGAAGTGTACAGACACATACAAATTGAGAGAAGGCTGAATTCCTGCTGTGCATCTGTTTATCAGTGCAGAGATACTGTAGACTGGACCTCTCTGACACACACACACACACACACTTGGCTTTGCTCAGCTACATTTTAAGAGGAACCAGGAATTAGATTCAGCTGTGTGTGTGCAGGACTCCACACATAAGACCTCACCTTTGAAACATACTCTCACACGGTCTTGGAATAAGATTTTATAGCAATCTCTCTTTAAGCATTTTTAGACCAATTCTTGTTTACTAAGGCTAGTCAAAGAAATGCATCCCATATTGACTCAATAACTTTTTGCATGTTTGACAAAAATTACAGCTCGTTTGAACATTTTTATCATGGATTCATATAATTTAACACTGAATCTCTCTGTCAGGGTGAATCCAATGAAATCTATATATCAGATGCATTTAAAAGAAAACTCCAAGATGGTTTTAATTGACAAACAAAAAAAATGATTGTTGTTGGTGATGTTAGCGAATGAATGGTATTATAAATATATTTCTGCCATGGAAATAAAAAATTATATTATTACAGCAACTTTGTATCTCATAATAATGACTTTTTCCATGTTTTTTTTTTCACTGCAGAATAACAAAAATAAAAAAATAATTCTAACGTATTGCTACCTTTTATATCATAATTCACATGTTTACCAGAATTGTTGCAATTGAGTCTTTCTCCCAAAATGGCATAAAAATAAAAATGGTAATTGCATCATGACCTTTTATTTCAGACTTTTTTTCTTCAATTCTTTTCTTGCAAAGAGTTAAAAAGCGAATAAAACCCTTTACTTTATTTTTATTTTATCCATTGGCAGACGATGCATTCGTATCATCAATACAGATTTCTGATGTAACGCTCAGAAAGCTCCAAACCTGTACGTTCTTTTCCAACCTAAAACAAGCCTCCTCATTCTAGAAGCAGATCCTGAGTTTCTTTATTCAGGATGTGGGGTATCCTGTCTGAATGCTGGAATGTTGGGCGTCTAACATCAAACCAGAGGAAGTGAGGAGGAGGGCAGAGGGCAAGAAGAGAAGGAAGAGGTTGAATCGGTGGTAACTGATGGTAAAGAGAGGGAAAGAACACCGGTTTTCCATCAAAACAGAATGTGAGAGGTAATGAGTGCTTGCCGATGGAAAACGGACAGACGGCACATATGCGCACAGAGATGTGAGCTCGAATGAAAATTTAGCTCATGAACGTCAAAACAGAACCTCTGCTTTACAGGAAGCATTTCTGGAGCACATTCTGCACCTGCACTTAATTTACATTGGTTATGAAATGTGCTTTTGTGCTGGCAGGCACTAAAAGAACATTTAGACAGGCATTAAGGGCAGAAATTATCTTCAAAATCTCCACAGTGCAATATTTTAGATTTGCAAATTACTGCTTGTGATTGTTTCCATGAATCACCTGCAAAAGAATTTTAAATGCTGTTACTCATCACAGATCACACTCATTTGTTTTTTTTTTTTTTTAAAATGACACATTTGCTGTGTCAAGTTATTTCACTTTGAAATCATTTCCCAAGACCTTTGTCAGTCGACAGGGGATTTTTCAGTGATTCCTTATTTAAGCTACATCATTATTCCAGAAAAGTCCATTTGAGTGATTGAATCATTCAAAAGGTGCAGTGCTCATTAACACAAACATTTTTTTTTTGCTTTGGCTTCATCTACTGTATGTAAATAGACAGAGCAAAAATATGCATGTGTATATTATTCAGTACAAACGTTTTTAATTTAAGATTTTTAGAAGTAAAATGGCTTGAGATTTTAACCCCAGGTTTACAGACAAGGCTTAAGCCATAAAATGCAGTCTGATGAGTGACTTACTGATCTTCAAATAACTGTTTTAGCTAAATAAGGCACTTTCAGAAAAGATACTTCAATATGGTCATTGAACTATGGCTAATCCTGAATCTACACCTTGTCTGTGAAACCAGGATTCAGTCTTGTTTTTTAAAAGTGAGGTTTATACATAAAACAAATTAAAAGTTAATTAAAATGTCTTGTTTTGAGCAACAACTTTTGATAATTTCTTCTAATTTTTGTGAAAAGAGGGTTATTATTTAGAGCTATTTTACATCTCAAATAAGGAAAGCAAAATTTGAGATGATGATACATTCTTATATACAGACACTGAATAAAGCAATAAACTGTAATAACGCTTATTTATGTTATTATATTATATGTATGTGTGTGTGTATATATATATATCAGCTAACACAAAAGCTGATAATAACAAATAAACTCTTGAAGCTTTTGTTTTCTCCTTTTCCATTCCCATCTTCAATCCTATTTAGCTCACAGCTAATCGGAGATGAATAGTTTTTTTGTTTATTTGGTTTTGTTTTTGCAGTTTGTAGATTTTTGTCTTCCTCTTTTCAAATAAAGTTTCAATTTCAGTTTAATACGTTAAAGGCTCATTTATAGGCAATAAATAATTGATAGTAATATCAATATAATCAAATAATGCTGGGCTTGTTTTTGAGCTGCGGTTGCTTATTTGTCTCACGAGTTGGCAACAGTGCTCTCAGTCACTTGCCGCAGGGCCTTGCCTGTTCACAGTTGTTCAGTTGTCTTCTTTGGCTAGTCTCCTGTGTCTATTTAAACCATACTGCAAGGCCCATCACTCACACACACATATATATGCACAGGGTGGGCTGAGTCTCAGACATTTTCACATTTTGACTCTGAAAATATGCAGAGCTGGCAGCAGACAGACACTGGGCCCCTGACATGTGAGTCATGGCCCATTCACAAACACACATGCACGCACACACACACACACACACACACACACACACACACACAGGCGTACAAAGGTTCAGGAGAGGGACACATGCTTTCTCACAATAAATTCAAGATACAGACAGTAGGCACTCTCATATATAACAAATAATTCTACTAAATCAAAATGCTCGTACAAAATGTAAAATTAACTTTGTTGTGAGTTCTTTAAATTAAATGTACACAACTTTTTTGGAAAAGTTTATGGTCTGTGTTTTTATTTATTTATTTATTAAAGAACTTTTTTTACAAGGCTACATTTATTTGATCTATAATTTTATAAAAACAGTACTATTGTAAAATAGGCATTTATACCTTTAAATGTAATTTTAGTGTATTTTGAAATTGTATTTATTCCTGCAATAACAGGGCTGAAATTTCAGCATGAATATCCTTCAGAAATCAAATATGCTGATTTGCTGCTCAAGAAAGATTTCTTATAATTATCATGGTTGATAATGTTGTGACGCTTAACATTTTTGTGGAACATTTTTGTGGAACATTTGAATGAATAGGAAGTTCAAAAGGACATCATTTATTTGAAACAGAAATCTTTTGTAACATCACAATTTTAACATTTGAACCTTCCTGAATAACGTTTCAGCAATATACATATATCTTACTGACCTCAAACTTTTTGAATGGTATCTATTACTTGATTCTTGCATCATTGTGTGGTAAAATATTTTGTGTTTTGAAGCTAAACAATGCTATAATTTCAGTCAACTGATGCCCTACATATATTTATTTTCTTTTTTGCATCCTATGTGATAAAATGATTTAAACACTTTTTTTTTAACACTCACTCAATGATGATTGTATGATATAAACATACTAAACTAAACAAGCCATTCATTTGTGCAATGCAATATATAAAAATTGTTAATTAAAAATCAAGAAAGTGTTACACCAAATGTCCTTGTTTTCTGAAACCAACTTTGCTCACTTTCTGTTGACTTGTCCTGGCAATAAAACTGTAATTTCCATAAATGTTGGGAATATTATGTAACATTCCTAGAAATGTAACCTAAATATAACCTCAATAACATATGGGAGGTAAAAATACAGCTCTCTTTGGAAAGTCAGATCAGATTTATAGCTTATAATGTGCGCTAGACTATAGCAGGTGGACATGCATACATACATACATACTGTACATTACCTGACTTCACCCAAACTTCCGAGAAACAGTAGACAGACGTTCACATTGGCGACAGCACAACAGGTTTATTTAAAGTGCAGTCAATTGTTAGGAAATTCTTAATAGTGAGTGTTTGTTTAGATCAAATATGGTGTTGCTAAAGTCTTGAAATAGTTTGAATACTACATTCATTTAATTTGATGAATTGGGTAAATGTTCCTGCAGATGTCTGTGATTCATCTACAGCTGTCAGATTTAAGAATATGGTAGTTAGACCGCTTCATTATGCTCTAATGCAGTTTAACCCATCTAATCAGGTTTAGGATGTGTGTGTGTGTGTGTGTGTGTGTGTGGGTGTCAGTAGGGTAGGGAGGCCCAGTAACTGCTGTGAGGATACCAGCCATTACAGAGAGACAGGAGGAACACTGAGCCAACATGTACCAAACATATGAGGGAACAAACCCATGCACGCACACACACACACACACACACACACACACAAGCAAAAGACTTTATGAGAGAGAGAGAGAACCAACTTTATATTAAGACCGGAACATACAAACAAGCAGCTCCTTAAAGAACTCCAAACAAGCAGGAGGGAATTTATCAGTTACTGATGAAAGCAAAACGGGCAGCTTTTTAAACCGAGGCATATCAGGAACTTTTAAAATGATGTTATTGTTTTAAATTAGTTAGTAGTTCATTGCCTTTAGATTCAGTTTTTCGTTGTTATAAAAGATGGAATATAAAGAGTCATTAACTGTTAACTGAGTTTGGGCTTTTCTGATTTTTTTCTTTTTTTTTTTCTTTGGGTTTTGAATGAAAGTAGCTCTTTAGGAGTAAATCATCAAATTATTTAGTCAATCGATTTGTTCTGAAATAGTGATTCATTCAGGAATAAAACACTGATACTGTGTGCTTGAAACCTTCAGCTGAACCAGTTTGTTCAAAAGCACTGATTCATTCAGAAACAAAAACCAATACGCTAAATTCAGACATTTAAATATTCAGGAACTGAAACACCACTACTGTGTGCATTGAATCATTTACTCAACTGATTCATTTCAGAAACACTGTTTCACTCAGGGAAAAACATTACTATTGTGAGGCTGATCTGAATCATTTGGTCAACCGATTCATTCACATATTTAGGAATGAAACACCACTTCTGTGTGGGAAGCACTGATTCGTTTAGGAAATAAACACAACTACCTTATGTTGATTGTATCATTCAGCCAAGTGATTTATTTAAGAATGACTACTGAATTTGACTTCATTTAGTATTTTCATCAATGTAGCACAAATGCACAAAGTTACTGTATAAAACTGTACTTTTTACCTTGAGATTAAATTTTCTCTTTTGTACTTATAAAGAAAATAAACATTTACAAATCCATTTTCAAAAACAACTAGTTTTATATATAGAGATATCTTAAGTCTTGTGAAATGTAGAAAATTGTGAAATCTTGTGAAGCTATTGCATGTTACAGCAGTGCTGAGTGCCTGTTTACTGTGCTTATGTGCGTGTGTGTGTGTGTGTGTGTGTGTGTGTGTGTGTGTGTAGCGTGTCAGCAAAGAAACAGGGCTCTGGAACACCCAGAGAGCTGAGAGGACTGATTACAGCTAATTACTCGGATAAAACACACCAGCTGGAGCCACAACTCTCGCTCTCGACTGGTAGCCGCTGTTCAGTTCAGCTATCAGCACTCTCCTGTGTTTTCTTCAGGCCTGTGGTCTTAGCTGAGCATGATTGAAGGGTGTTGAGCCGGCCGTTAATGGGGACTCCCCATAAAGCCACACGCCCGGCCAAAAGTGTCAACCATAACAGCAAGTCATATGAATCAGTAGTTTTTGAATGGCTCTCTAAATCTATTTTCACACTAAATATAAACCACAAATCTTAAACTGAGGCCCTTGCCAAAAATAGTCATCAATGATGAAATGGACACAGGTCTCTTGCCAAAAATTAGAGTTTGGAGGCAGAACAAAGAAGAGTAGAGATGTTTGAATCTTGCACAGCAAGACACGATGACAGCACAAACTAAGAACCTATTACCCACGTGTCATTTTGTATTCATATTTTAATGCTATATAAAATAAGATTGTTTATTTTATGGGGCTTTGCCTTTATTAGACAGGACAACACTGAGGCAACAGGGATAAGAGTCTTACTGCAAATGTAAACAGTGGAAAGTCGACAGGACTGTCTGAAATCCTTCTTGCGGTGCTAGAGAATGAAAGCGTGCAACAATACATAAGTCAGTCAGGCTGGATTCATATGCCACTTAAACTGCTCATTCCCAAAGCTTGGCAGGTAGCTCATGCATGACATTCCCTGCCTCACTCCTTCACTCACACACTCACTCTTTTCTTTCCACCGCTCTCTGCTGGCCAATTATGTGTGGGCTTGGAATTGAGTCCCCTTTCATTCTCTTTCTTTCACTTGCTCCATTTTTCAAGCTTTTCTGGTGGGATGCTAGATGGATTTTTGCCACCTCAGTCCTTTTCCCTCCTCTGTCTTACATTTCAGCTCTATTTTTTTTCACCTTTTCTTTGATCTTGTTCTCACGAGGCTAAGTTTCCACCTCTTCTCTGTTTTGTTTGGTGCTTTTCTAGTAGATCTAACCTTTACAAATTGCTATTACCTAATAGTTCTACACTATAGAACTAGGTATAGATTTGATTAGATTGTGATTTGTGAATATCTAAATTTGACTGCATACAGTACATTTGGTAATTTTGTTTACATATGAAAGATATTCTCTTTCAGATGCTGTAAAATACAAATGCAAGACACACTATAGATTATAAAATACAATTTAAATAATAAATAAATAATTGAATGATTAATTACAAGAACTTGTTCATTTTGTCAGGAATGGGAATGCACCATTTATGATTGAAATAAAACAATCGATTGTTTGTGAACAAGACTAGAAGTGCAATATATTTATCTTGTGTTTTATTATTTCACAGTGAATGATATTTGCATTAAAAACTTTGGTAAAATATAGTAGTTTATCACATTTCCCATTAAATCACTGTGCAGAAAGCACAGGAATATCAACCTTGTCTCAAGTGTAGCTAATGAATCTCAGTATTAATCTTTACAATGTGAATTATAATGAAAATGCATGACGCTTAGCCCCTAAACCTCACTGAGCAATAAGCATATTGTATGAAAACAAATGATATCATACAAATTAATACGAATTAGCCACTAATTCACCAAAAATACTGTAAAAGATAAATAATCATATTTTTACTCAGCCTACAAGTCTGGATGACTTAAATTAAATAATAGTTTTGGCTTTTAATCAGTTAATTCAGTTATTACCACATCAAGCACATGTTAGGTTACCTGACAAAACATTTTCCAGGGTTCAGCTCTCTCTGGGGAAGCGTGGTCTTTCTCAGGTCAAGGTCCATCAGCGTGCTGTTTATTATTCTGACTCTCTGTCAATGTGCCAGCAGGCATCGGGGGAAACCACAAGGGCCCAGGAGGCTGCTAATGCACACACACAGAAAGAAAGGGAGAGGGAGAGCTCTGAGGGTCTGGGCTCCTTGTATATTTGTGTAGTTCGATTCTGGCCTGAGGGAAGGTGCAAAAACAAACTTCACTTCCTCCCATTGTGTACAGGGTGTCAAATACCCTTTTAACTCCGAAAAGGCCTGAGGAGCTTAATCTTTTCTCTTTAATCTGAGTATGGAGTATACTGGTTTATCTTTATTTTTCTGTTCCACGTATGGGTACATTTTGAGGCGAACGCTGTGAGTACAGATGCTATAAAGTGTATGCGGCATTTAGAAAGAAAGAAAGAAAGGCACAAATAAAAGGTGGATTTAACTTTTCCAGGCATGTGGAGGGATACATAAAACCGGTTGAGGGATTCAATGAACTTTTCCTCCAAGGGAAGAAAGAAAAGGCTCCATAACAATAAGCAGCCAGTGAGCCTCAGGCAGAGACTGTTCTGTTCTTCTACAACTGACTGGATCGAGAAGGAACAGGAAGTGCAATTTAATTAGTTGTGATTGGAAAGAAACTAAATACTTCTGACATGTAAACAAGCCCAAACAAAAGACAGGAGACATCTGGAAACATCAAGGTCTGGAATGATGCATTCCACACTGGTTCACTAAATATTTTAACCTTCAGTTGTTGCTGTTACCTTATGAACTCATAAATGCAGAATAATATGTGAAACAATGGTGATTACCGATACATAATGGTTATGACTCACAGCGATTCCACCAGCCTTTCAGCTCAAATAACTCACAGCACTTTGTATACCTCGTGATGCATTGTAAAACACATTATTATGTATTCATGAGGCCTTTAGGGGTTACTATTTTAGTTAATATTTGTATTAAGCAAAGAAAGACAGTTGAGCTCTTTTGAAAGAATCAAAGAATCCTGAAAAAGTAATGTGCACCAAAGTGTGTGCATATATATGTAAATATTTTAAAACAAAAGATTGAAAAATAATCTTACACCAGAATAGTTATACCTTTAAAGAATACTTAATTAATATTGCATCACATATTGCCAGTTTATAAAGGTTTAACTACAAATAGGCAAGTATTAAAGTGATTGTACAATAAGTTATTGTATTGTATAATTATAAATTATAAAAATACATATATCTGACAGATAACGATAACAGATTATACTGTGAATGGATATTAAGAAGATTAATAATTTAAGCTTCATAGTGGTCCTTTTTTTTTTTTTTTTTTTAACTGGAGGCTTTGGAGTGGAAATGTTTTTTTGTTTAGGCTTGTTTACATGTAAGAACCATAAGCTAAATACAGCTGTTCACAGGTCTAGTTGAACCCAGGATTGTGGAGTATGTGCATGCATATGTGTGCTGAGCTTGGCGTCCCACAGAGGAATTGGCAGGAATGCTTTTATGTCCTTGCTGCACTCCTGGAACACAGGCATACGAGGGAACACAAAGCACACCATCAGTTTATTAATAGACATCTGTTTCTTATCACACGAGCCTAATTAGAGAGAAAGACTCAACCAGCCCTCTCCATCCCATCTCCGTCTACAGCCTCAGCGTTCAATCTACAGCTCCCGACACAAACACTATTCTGGTCTGTTTATACGAAAGCATTTTTGGCATGACGAATGATGTTTCATTCAACAGATAATGAACATTAAGTATTTAAATGTTACAGCACTTAAAGCAACAGTGTCTAGACTTTGGCATTCAAATGCTCCTCTACCACAGGCCATGGAGAAGCTGTCATGTTAGTGTTGTTTGAGCTCTTGAGCTTCAGTGCTGGGTTAAAGAGCACTGTGTTTACATGGTAGAGAGAGAATGCTGTGTCAAGCTGATCAGTAATCAGTTCTCTTTAATGATGTCTTTCACTCAGACTTATATTTTAATATTTCCCTTTAGTGTTTGCAACCAAACAGACAAAAACACAATGATGTTGTTGGTACAATCCAATGCAGTTAAAGAGGCCAAAGTCCTGTCCTGTCATTCATAAATAGCCTATTCTGTTATTTATATTTAATTAATAGTTTTAAGCCTGGATGTCCTGTACAGAGCACATTCAGGGCTTTATAGAAATACCAAATCTATATCTGGTGTACAGCAGAACTGACAAGCCTTTGTGGTTTAAATACATGAAACATGTGAATCGCGCATGCCATGTATTTAATTTTAATTTAAATTACACACGTAATATCAAATATACTACCGTTCACATTATAAACAAGTACCGTACTGCGCTTAGCATGTTAACATTAAGTGTACTTATTTAAAGCACAACAAAAGATTAATTTACTCACTGTGCTTTAAATAATTTTTTTAATTTGACATTACAAAGTACACTAATTACAAGAGCACTCGTGTGTTTAGAAACACAATCAATACAATCACGCACACTTTTTCTGACAAGGGCATAGTTGAATAAACACCCGTATTCATTTGGCAGTGACTTTGAATAAGAAACACTGGCTTCATTACAAGTCAGTACTTAACATAAAAACAAACCTGACACTCATTCTCCCCGCATGCATGCTAAATAAGCATTTATATGCAAACTCGCTCTGTAATCACCTGCGCGTTTCTCTGAAGTACTGACCTCGCTCAGCCTCAATTAACATTACACAGCTGCATTTTTGCAAAGCATAAATCAGTTTAAGAGCTCATTCATACCTTCTTGCCCTCACATGATCTCTCTCTCACATATGGGCAGGTATTCAAAGCCATGTGTATACATGCTAATGTTCTTGACCCAGGTGACCTGTGAAGAGATTTTGTCTGTCTTTTTCTTAGCACAAAGCACACCCAGAAACCGTACATGTCCACACTGGCTGTATCTCTCCACGGGACAGCTGCTTTCTACAGCTCCAATCTTACATCACAACGCTGATACTGACTGTAAAAACAGACAGCAACACATGAAACTCACCTCACAGGACGCATGCAATGATTTACGAAAATGCTAATATCTTGGTTACTTTTCAGCATACGCTGTAAAAAGTGAATTTAACGGTAAAAGACAGTAAAATTTTACGATAAAAACTGTTAAATTGTTAACAGTAAGTTTCCTTTATACACTTTAACTAAAAACGTTACTGGACATTACACACGTAAATTTAAAATGACAGAATTTTATATATATGTTGATATTTAAAAAGCTTTTGATAGTCTTTGGTTGATCATGTGATTTTTCATCACCACCTGCTTTTTGGTGGTTTTCAGAATTTTACAAAGAAACAAAACAGATTTCAAAACTTCAAAAGGTTGGTATATTGACATAATATCAGATAATTAAATGACAGTATTCACCTTTAAAAAGATAAAGCTAAAAGGGTAAAACCGTAAAACCTAAAACACTATTTTTTTTTTTACTGTAGAAATCTAACAACCACAGCTGCCATTTTTTTACTGTAAATTTCATGGAATTTCTTCAGAATTTTTTCATATGTTGATTTGCTGTTCCAAAACATTATAATTATCAGTGTTAAAACAGTTGTGCTGCTTAACATTATTGTGAAATATTATCAGTATTATGAAATACAAACACAAAACAACACTGAAAAAATACATGCAGTTTACCTGTCAACCAGTTGAGTGTGAATGTGTTTTCCTTACCAGAGCAGCAGTAAGGTTGCAGGCATGTTTTTTATTTATTTATTTTAATGTTTTTACCAGAATCATTATTTGTCCAATTCATTTTTAATATCAATATATAATGTTTAATTCACACTGTAATTCACACTAGTATGCACTCCAAAGTTGATGTATAAGATATAGCACTAAGGAACTATGGAACTATAGAACTTGACCTAATGATGACATAAAGGCATAAAAAGTTAATGTCAATCCCCAAAAACATTGTTTTAGTCATGAGTGAATGGCTGTTGTAATGTTGTTGGTTTACATAATCACAATTGTGTAATTATTGCTGTCATGTCCTCACCAATGTCAACATCAAACCTACTACCCTTACACTTTTGGTGAGTTTGATGGTCCTAATATATATACTTTACATATCCACTAAAACACCAAAAACACCAGTCAGTTAAACGTTAGTTCTGAGAAAAGCAGGACCTGTTCTTACTTCCTTTTTGTGACATATTCTCTCTCATGAACAGTCAAGGCTAAGGTGGGATATAGTTTCTGTTTCCCCTACCCATGACCTACTGATAAGCTCTGGGGTTTGTAAACACACTCTCTCCACACACCCATATGTTCTCTTTCCTTTAACTCTTTCACAAACACTTCACTTTCACTCACCTAGTATCTGTGACTCTTGCACACACGCAAATATACTGTAGTCCGAATCACTGTTTTTCACAATGCAAAATTCTGTAAAAAGTTAGTAATTTCTTTGTTAGTGACTCGTAGCTCAGCATTAGATGGATTGTAAGAAAATCATTTTAATACATAAAAAACCCAAAACAAACAACAACAAAAAAAACCTTAAAACAGCTAATTGTCTGTCACACATTCCACACAAACAATTTGCAATAATGTAGAGTAAAAGCTTTTCTCCTATTTTCTCATAATGGTAGATTGGGTGATTGAGGTTAACCAAGGGCCAAAATTAAAACTTGTTAAAGTTGTGTGGAACTATGTATTGTTGGAAAATTTAAGTCACTGACATTTTTCATTCTTTCAACTCTCCAGTCTAAAGTAACGATTTATGAATTGTTTGAAATGCTCCCTCTATATATGATTATGATTTCTATTTTTCTATTTAATCTCACAGACTCTGCAAAAGATTATATAAAAACAAATTGCCAATTTTAAGGTGTCCCTGTTACAGTGTAATTATACCTTTAAGAACATGTTACATGTAGTAAATTATGTGCCAAAAATGACCATGATTTAAACTGTAAAAACTGTGAAAATGCTACGATAAAACCTGCTAAATCGTTAAAGGTAAATTCCTGTAAAATTTACAGGAAAAACCCTGCATTGTATTTCAAATTTTGTTTGAATTTGATGTTTAAAATGGTAAACAGTTGTGAATAAAAAAGGTTATGTGCTTTGTGTCCACCTCCAGCATTCTTCAGGCTTCAGTATTTGAGAACCGGCAGCTGGAATGTGTGTTATGGTGGCAGCTGGCAGTAAATACACAGACATGCATGTGGATCTCATGAGCTGAAACTCAACATAACACACAATCACAGTTCTGTCAGTCCCTGTCAAAACCTCAGTGACGAGACTTCAATTCGGTGTGTCCATTCAAGCATATTTGATGAATATGTCAGGTTGATTACCTACACCCCTTCAACTGCAAAAACCCACCCCAGGTCAATGCCGGCGGTATTGGGTGGCCATTGAGTGTGATCCAGGCTTTATGCTATGCTGCATACTCCTAGTGTGCCTTCAGCATGTTACACACACACACACACACACACACACACACAGAGAGAGAGAGAGAGAGAGAGAGAGAGTCCAAACCTGGTTGCTCCTGTCAGCACTCAGCAGTTCTGAGGTTTCCATTCCCGGAGATCCATGAGGTGGAGACAGAAAGAAAGAACGAACGAAAGAAAGAAAGAGGAAACGAAAAAGGAGAAGAAAAGGAGAAACAAGTTTGTGCAGGGAAGTAAAAATCAAGGCTGTGCCAACAAGTAGTATTAAATGTCTAAAAAGTACAGTGTTGTAAATAAAATAAAGTCTATTGGAATACATATTACAAGAAAACACGGTGTCAGTCTTTCTACTTTCTATTAGTTTAACATTTATTTAAATGTTGTTTCTTTTTAATTAATTGTGAAATTTAGGTCACAAATTAACTAAATGGGTGAATAGCAATGTGAAGCACATGCTGTGGAATCTGCACCTGTGGGTATCAGGGTCGACCTTAAAAGACGGGACCGTTTGGACTTTTAAATATTTTCTTCTATCCAAGTTGCAGAAACAAGTATAAGCAGAGGATGATTCATCCTTAAGGTTTTAACACTGTCACAGTTTTGTGCTGCCAAAACTGCTGCCTGACACAACAGCATTGACTCAATCAAAATATTGCAATCTTCTCGGCTTAAATCAACACACCTGCATGAAATACTGTAAAAGATCCCATAATTAGGTTGCTAAAATAGCATAATAAGGAGAGGGAAAAGAGAGATTCCTCTTCCCAAGTCATTGAGCGTTCATTTCATATGAGGTTTCCTGACCATGCAGGATACAGAGGCAGTGAACTTGACACACACACACACACACACACACACACACACATAACCTGTACACACTCAGACCACACATGAAGCATCACCCAACACCTACCATCCATCTTTACTTACAGAACACTATGTCTCTAAAAAGCAATCAAGCTTTCTTAAAAGCAGTAAAAGCAGTAATATTGTAAAACATTATTACAAACAATTCAACAATCCAAAATCAAGTCATATCCTATATTTTCCACTGCTTTTAGGATCTTGTTTTATTTGAATATAAACTACGCAGTAGGGAAACAACTTGCCACAATTTCAATTTCATGCTGACTTTAATGATAGCTGAGGTTCTAGACTTAAAGTAGTCAGAGATGCTCATGTTAATTCAAGCTGGACATGAAGCGCACACACGCACACACACACACACACGCACACACACACACACACACACACACACACACACACACACACACACACACACACAAACACACCATCCAGCAGATTCGGTCAGCTGGCAACTCTTACTCTTTTTTGACTCTAAAACATGCCATATGTCTGGACTGTTGTCCATCCACACCAGTAGCAGATTATAGCAGAACAACTCATGACTAGGCAAGGCATATCCAGAATGAGTTACTGAACCCATCAAGAGGTTCCCACCCACCACTGATCATGACATTTCTTGGCCACCTTTGGCTTTTCTGTTCACTGGGGACCTATTTTTGTTTTCAGAATATACGACTTTCTAACCTGCCATGACATTTGTAACTTTTCATGTTCTTTAAAGTTCTCCTTTGAAAAAGAGGAACACCTCCTGAATGCGTTGCCAATAAAGCGCATGATTTAGAGGAATGAGAAGCAGCATATTCTGAGAAGAGCATGCAATGTATTGTTTTTAACATGTTGCATGAATACAATACTAGGAAGTAGTGGAAATGCTCCCATTTGTCAGCAATTAAATAATCATTATTGAAGAATTGAGTGCTAAATTTGTGTTACAGTTAAATTTTCCTTGAAATTTAGCTTGGGTTGAACATTATGTTATGTATTTTGGTTTTATGCATATTTTTATTTGACGTTTGGTAGGGTGACTCCCAGACATGTCCTGGTCAGGATTTCTAAATTGCATAAAACGTCTGGGTTTTGGCTTTTTCTGATGACATGCTTACAGTCTTCATACATTACGTGTGTATTTGCATTGCTTTGACTGGTCCAAGTTCCCACTTTTGCTGGTTACAATAGTGCTTTTACAAACAATAATAGTCGATACACATTTTAGGCATTACCAACAGGAAGTATGAAAACAACAGGAGGACAAAGCCAAAACCTGGATATTTAAACAGACAAAAAGGCGATGGTATGGTCACCTTGAAATTTGGGGTCAAACAATAACTGGCAGACCCTCTACAATCAAGGAAACCCTAGATTCCTGTTCAGGATGATCAAGAAGAATCAAAACCTTTTTCTCCTCTTTTTTAGGGAAAACGTGAGCACTACAGAGCACCTCATAAAGCCTGAGGTGCATCTGGGACACGACCGAGAGTGTGAAGGTGCTGAAAAGGTCTCTTGTGCCAAATCCTTCCAGCCTTACAATGAACAAGAGCTATTAGAGAGACAGATAAGACATGAAGGGATCATTTGCTGGTCCTGCCAGCCAAAATATACTGGCTAACTGTCCACGTATTCAAAGCATACAACAATAGTCACTTGATTTATGAATTCCCATTTCTGAGTCCTTGTTCCAACTTTTAACGTGTTTTGTTTGATAATAGGTTAACATAATTCATACCATCTCACTTTATAGTTAAAGGCCGAGACAATGGTAATGGCTCTCTGACAAGCCTCAGGGTTTAAGGCAAAAATTAGCATCACAATAGCTATGGCTTTCCAGGGACAGAATGAGATTTTCCAACCACAAAATAAACACCCTGTGCAGAAAAAGCATAAAAAGACGATATAAATAAATAAGAAAGAAATGTTCAAACAAATCTGTTAGTGAGCCTCAAATGCCACGTCCTGAGGGCAGGGAGAAGTGAATAAGCGCTACAATGCAAATATTGTTCAACAGTCAGAGTGAGTGGTCATAAATAAATTTTTTGCTTGCATTATCTGAGTGAACATGAATTGCCATTGCAACAAATTTATGTGGCATGTGATATAAATCTGAGTGAAACAAACTAGAAAAAAAATTACAAGACATTTGTAAATTGATTTGGATTTAAAGATGAACGTCAGAATGGGGTCGAACAACTCTTTGCTACAAAAGCCATTACAGCATTATCTAGTAGCCTGTACAGCTGTTACAGAGGAAGAGCAATTTATTTACATTATGATAAAAGATTACAAAGATAAATAACATGCAACAATTCCCAATAAGACCACTGAATGTGCATTAAGAGAGTAAATAAGGCCTAATTCATGTTGGTTTAGTCATCAAAGCATTATTATTCATCTCATGTTTTCCATAAAAGGACTTTTATACTTTAACACCCAGCATTCAGTCTGTTCATGCTGTACAGTACAGTTCCTGGCTCAGTTTACAATACGGCTTTGTGCAACAGCAACAGACAAGATCTCCAGATCTAAATTTGTTTCCCCTCAGTTTTTCCTCTGTATATCCCTCTCAGTCCGCATAGCCAAACAATGTGGCAGTTATTATAGGCGTCTCTCAGTCAGGTTTGCAGTAATCAGGCGATAAGACCCCAGCTTTCAGCTGACTGGGAGAAATTGAGTTTGAGACCCTTAACGAGACCCTGAATTCATTACTGCGCTGTCTCAGTGTTTGGTTTTATCTTTCACCCGATCCTCAGCTGTCTTGTAGAAGAATGCCACCACACTTGTTTCCTGTAGTGATGGAGGCACTGGGTTTTATTTAGCCTCTCTAAACCAGCGGGAGCAACTTATGTAAGCCGCAGCTGGGATTTAAACACCAGCACCTGAGAGTACCTCACGAGAGCGGGAATGCAGTGCTGTAACTCGAGCAAAAGAAATAAATTGCAGCTGGATGAAATCTAAAGTGTTTATTTTGACAGTTTGTAAACTCTCAAAGTGGTGAGGGTTCATATTTTGGTCTGACATGGAAACACACCGCACTTGATACTCAGTGGAAAGTCAGAGCTACTCAGACTAGACCGGGCTGTGGCAGGTTTGAGCATCGGTGCTCTCATGGATCTTCACAGAGGTGCCCCTCAGCTCTTTTTTGACATGTCAGGAAAAGTTCATCCTAGAGTTTGGACAGGTCACATTAAACAGGCAATCATCAGCGCACCACATCAAAGCGCCGTCATCCACCTCTCTGAAAACTCTCGCAAGCTTTCAGCGCTGCCCCAAAGGTTCATTCCCCCCTCCGACACTTCAAAGGACAGCCATTTCAAAGTGCAACTTTTCACCAACTCCACGTCATAACTCCAGATAACACTGATAGATGAATTAAGCCTGTTTTGAGTTCCTGCGAGTTAGTTCTTTTGGATCACACGATCTCAAGTTTGATATTACAGAGGTTTGGTGATAGAAGAGATGAGAAGAGAGATGTATTTTGGTCATGGCGGCGTCTGCAGCCACATTATTAGCGTTATGAATAGAGCGCTATTTGTGTTTGTGAAACCGAGACCTCAGCAGTTATGACTGTCTGAATGTGTGAGATGAGTGAGAGCAACTAAACGCTTTACTGTTGTAGTCTCACAAAGAAAAAAATAAATAAAAGAATAAAGAATAAATAAATGAGTGAGAATAAATAAGCACGCAACTGATAAAAACAACCTGGTCTCATAAAAATACGTACCTCAGTTTTTACGTTCTTTACTGCACTTTTCCCCACAGTTTCAAAGAGAAATGGCCCCTGAGTGACACTAAAATACGTGAACCCTGACACATTTTATTACATTGATGTGTATTGCATACAGAATTAAAATATCTGTGAACTGTGGCTAAAAGTTAATGCTCTTTCGTGTGGGAAATATGCCCTACAGCAAACCCTAAATCTACCCGATAGTGTTAACAACAGATATGAAGCTGGGTATGTGTGATGCTAACGTTCAAAAGCATCAGTTTTCAAATCTCCCAGCATCTTACTGTCCTACCATAATATTCTTCAAGTAACTGTGTGAAGATTATGCTTTTTTTAATGGAAACTCTGTAAATTTGTGTGAAATTTGAATTTGTGTTTCACTGCCTCTAGTGTTCATTTTGTCATGTAATGATATCTGATGGTAGTTTGCTCAGATCAGACCTCATTTCACAGATTTAAAATCATTTAATCAGCTCCTTTGTGTATTAAGGCTGTTTGCGGGAAACACGTCAGATTATAGGATCAGCTTACAGACCCCGATAAACAGTAAACTGGATTGTCAAAGGTTTTCTTAGGCATTCAAAAACAGGATTAGTCTGGCAACCAGATTTAGAAAGCTCAAAATCATGATGGCTTGTGTGAGCATGCTCCAAAGTTTCAGTTAGTATGTTTTAGCACCAAATGACAGACTTTCAATGTCTGTGATAGAAAAGAAAAATATTCACATAAAATGAACAATTAGTTGACAGCTTGAATGAGTCACAGAGTGAGTTATCGATCTAGTTTTGTGAGTGTATGACACATATGAGAAAGAACGTCTGGTGGAGGTAAGGTATGGCGACAGTAAAGACGCACATTAAAGTCAATAGTCATTAATAAACCTGTTCATTACAGGCACCTTCCCACCCAAACGATTGTATGTCTCCCTCTATAAAACCATTAACGCAGACTGTACTGCCAACACACACACACTCACACCCAAATATGCGAACGCACACCCTCATACACAAACACACACACTGCATACCTGTGCTGACTTGTCGTACACCTACATGTCCATTACGGCAGAGATTAAGTGGAAGCAACAATAGCTGCCAGGATCGTTGCAGCCAGTTTTCCAAAACACATTCTTCAAAATGTCAACAACAATTCTCTGTCATAACCTCTGAAAAAAAAAAGAGAAAGAAATGGAAGCAGGCAGGAAATTCTGCAAATACAACCAGCTGCTAAAAGAGCGGAAAGTATGTTTATGATGAACAATAACATGAAACTATATGCTGTAAAAAGGCTGTTCAGTTGTAAATAAAACAAAGATTAGGGAATATTTTTAATGAGAAAATATCATCTCAGTATCTCTACTTAAGCATTTCATGTATAATTCACAGTCAGTTGATTCTTTGTAAATAATAGTGAAATTTACTTTCGATTCCTGAGTGAAAACCGCTTCTTTTTTCATTAGATTTAATCGAACGAGTTAGGTCACACGAATTAGCCACCTTGTAAAATACGTACAAATTGGTCTTGAGTATAGATTGTAAAAAAGATGAGGTCTTGAGATAGCGTTGGTAGTACAGTAGGCCACTTTCATTGCAGACATGCCATAATGCTGACCACAAAGAAGAAGAAACCGCCAAAAACAGAAAAATCACAAAAAAGCACAATCCCCTAAGAATACAGTGAGCGCGAGATTTAAACGATCGCTGCAGGTAGCAATTTCAGTGGAGCTATTTTTGCTCTATCGTAAGTTACAGTAATCCAAGCATCTAGAGATTTGCGGTATTGTATCCTGTACATATAGAAGTATGACATATGTCTCTGCCTAACGTCTGCCCCAAGTAGTACTTGGCCTCACGTCGACACCCCGACCTTAAACTAACGCTCCGGCGCTCCACACACATGAGCCACAGTTCAATCTTCCCTGACAAGAGATTTTCTTAGGCCAGCGGCCCAGTCCCTACCCATCCACCAAACACATAGTGCACACTAACATACAGCCTGTGCACTGTTTTTCTTTGAGGGATTGAAAAGATTAGTTTCATTTCAGATTGCTTTATTTGGACTTAGTCGGCTAAATGTCCATTTTTCCAAACTTTGACTTATTGACTGCGGAGTGAGGATTTATGAGCGCTCACAACTCTTTCTGTACATATAGATTGAACAGAGGAAACGTTGGCTTACTTACAATTATGATCTGCTTCAGACAGAATGTGATTTGTTTAAAACATAAGACATTGAAAAAAACAAGTTGGTCATGGTGAATGAGATCGTATATTGGGTTAAAGCACCACTCGTCAATTAAAACCGACCATTCAGGATCTGTATTTGATCAGGAGCATGAGGAAAAGTGCAAATACTTGCAATAGACCATGATATGTATGGTAATATTACGCATTTGTATTCGGCAGTAGTCAAATCAATAAATCACAAGGGTTATGACATGCGCATACTCAAAGATAACTTTGTGCTTCCCCTATAAATAAAACTTGAGATATGCACACCTCTGCCTGAGGTTAGTGAGAAGATGTGGTGCATCCAATCAGATAAACACCATCTGAAAGGTATTCACCATAAAAAGAACAGAAAACATAATCACAGACTTTGGTATCCAAGTCAAAGCGTATCTGTCTCTCATTCTGTCGTGATATTTATCAGTTATCAAGTGGTGATTTAGTGTTGTGTGAATCAGAGAAACTTCTCATCCTGAAAGACTCAAGGAAAATCATGAATAAATCCGTCAGCAAATAACAACCCATGGATCTATTTCCTCAAACGTTGAAAATGGAAAGTATCTTGCTTGTATTTTTATTTCTGAGCCTCTTTCCAATTTTGCAGTTATCGTTCTCCAACACGCTTCACCATGTCTGAGCCTGTGTGACGGTAATTTCATCTGAAACATACACACCCAGGCTTAAAATGCAAAGAGCGAGATAAACATTAATGTTGGTTGCTTAAAACCTTGCATGCACAGGAAGGACACATAAACTATTGACCCGCTTTTTGATTTCATGCACATCCATGAAAGGTTCAATAAAACACCTCCATCATGGTTAAGGAGGCCACAAAACTCTGGAGCACACCAGAGCCGGACCACCTCAGGAGATAAATGCTACCACTTAGGGTTTGGAGCGCTTTGGATAAAACCAGCGGATCTCATGCCACCGTCCACAAAAATCCGTGCTCTGGATCCAGATGACAGAGTACAGCATGCCTAAAGGAGAAAAGCAGACGGTCTCAGGCTTCAAGAGAAAACATCTCCAGCTCAGACAAAGTTGATCCTGCATTTAGAGAACAGCAGAGGCCGTCTTTAAGGAGGGCCTCACAAATACCCACCCATCATGCGTGGCTTTTATGAATACTGAAATCCCGTGAAAATGTGTTGTCTTAGGCAACGAAGCTCTGCTATCACACATTAGGATGTGAAAACAACACACTGCGGTGACTGAATGTAAAGACATGAGATCTCCGTTATGGTGCTGTTTTTAGGAATACAGTAAAACTCAATTATTTATGGGTTGCAGGTTGAAGTGACCAATCAATCTTGGAAATAAGATTTGTTTTACTTCTAGACGTCAATGAGATTAAATGGAGACAACGGAGATTGCCCTGGATCTCTGAGAAGGCTCCTGGTTCTTTTTAGAAAAAGACCCCACTAACTACTGTGGAAAAAGAAGTGTTCTGACTGTCGACTTGTAGTGTACTGTAAATCTTAAAGAGTTTTATGATTGGGTTTTCACTTTTTAACATGCTTATGTACATTTTAAAAAACTGCCCTTTGTAATAATGTCAAAGTAATATGAAGATATAGAAATTTTTTAGTACACGTATTATAACAACACTCACTGATTTAAAATGTCAATTGAAGTGTTATTTGATATAAAAATACATTTCGAATTTACTAAATTGCAAGGTCATCATTATAAATGTGTTATTACTAATATATTAAGACACATATATTATAGATCTCAATATATATGCTTATGCTTAAACATTTCTTATCAAATTTTGACAAGACCAAACGTTCTGAGCTTTGCTATCTATATTAATTTAATAGCCCTATACACTATTGTAAATTAGCGACTTTCTAATTTATTTGCAACTTTCTACTATTTGCCTTAAGGAGAAACATCTGGGGCAAACTATTTAAAACATAACTGAGTGCTCAATTAAGTTTCCCGAGTTATGAAAGAGCAACCTTTGAGCAATAAAACGTTCATTGGTTGGATAGGATAAATCAATGTCTGTGTAACTAATGTCTCCGCTAAATAGATAATTAACAGCTTAACCATCCTAAATAATGTCTGGCAGTCAGTAAGCAAAGCAGACACTGCATCTCCAAAGACCTCAGATGAATCCACATGTAAGTTCCTCGGGCAAAACACAGACCTCAATCAAACACAATACAGCTCTGACACGCATAATGAAAATGATCTGCATGTGGTTTAGCAATTGTGTGAGACAGGGTACGATCGTGCAGGCTTCGTATTTGTGAAAGACAGTTGGTGAAGACGCTGAACTCCATATGCAGGGCAGAGATAATTATAATGTTGTCTTGATAATTAATGGTTAACATAGACTGCTGACACTGCAGAGAATAAATCTGTCACCCAAAGTCTCTTAATACACACACACGAGAGGCGCTGTGACTAACAGTGTGTGTAAGTTCCGACTGATGTCACAACAGCGGGAAGCGACTTTGGATGACAGATACAGATGCGTCATAAATATTGAAGATAAGTTTAATGGCTGCACGTGTCTGTTTGAGAACAGATGACACTTTCACATCAGTCTGGTTTCTCTTTTACCACCTCTCTCACACTCCTTTATTGGTCTGTTGGAGAGCGTTTTCGTATAGACATCTGTCAGATTAAGGATCAAATGCTACATTTTTGGCCAGGATTAGATTCGAAACGAGAATGGAAATGAAAAGCTTTGAGGTAATTATTAGACCAATTCGAGGAAAATTCTAAATGATTCAGGGAAAAATTCATCTTGTTTGGTAATTCATTCACTTGTAGTTTTTTTTTTTTTTTTTTTTTTACTGTTTTCCAGTGAAAACAAGTCTCGTTAGGCGAGAGAGCGAAAAGAGATGGATTAGAGAGATGACTTTGAAAACCAAAGTCTCAGTCCTTTATCAGCCAAAAAGAACCATACAGTATATACCTCGGTGCGCTGCCAAAACTAGCATGCTAAATTCATTAACACAAAGTCTTAGAGAGGAGACGCTCGCGGCTAGTTGCATTTAAACAGTCAACTTTAATTCTGCTGAACATAAAACTTGGGAAGCAATACAAAATCTCCTCCCTCCTTTTCTGATGGCATTTCAACTCTCTTTTCTTCTCTTTCCACCTCGCTCTCTCTTTTTCTTTTTTTCTTTTTTCAAGGGATAATAAATAGCTATGAAAATGAATCCTGAAAATGGAGTGACTGGCAGAGAACAGAGGGTAAAAGAATAGGAAAATAAATTAAAAAGTACTCTCCAACTCAAACAGGGCAGAAGTTCAAAGGCAGAGAGGCCGTACGCATCGCTGTATATGCTGGCAAACTTTATTGCTAGCACATGTTGTGCTGCTATTATGCTCTTCCTCAACCGGTTAGCCAGAGGCATGTATATATGTAATTGCGTAAAATATTATCACAGAAGTGCGGAGTGATCTAGACTGGTCAAACAGCGAAGAGACCTCAAGAATCTCTGTCTTCTTCGTCTGTTTGAACATTCCAGTCACCCGCAGAAAAGTATTCTGGCTTTCAGAAAAACACATTCAGGAAATCATTTGCAGTGTCACTGCAGTTTTGCAAGACATTTAAATGTCTGTAATTTTTATAAAATGTTCGCAAATACTTAGATTTATTGGTGCTCATTACTCCAAACAAATAAATAAAGCGTGACCACTTTTCAAAAATCCAATCAATTCCTGGCATAGAAAAATCAAGTCTGGTTGACTAGATTGTTTTCTAAATCTATTCATTTGCTATTTTCTACATAAAGTCATCATTCACAAGGTAAAGAATATTCTGCGAGTAGGTCCATGTGAAAAAAAGTAAATTATAGTGCAATTAATGGTTGAAATCAACCTTTGAAGCTTGTTATCTCAGCATTTGATTTTTAAGATTAGTTTGTATTTCATAGACAGGGTCACATATTTACTTTTTTTTCTTTTTAAGCTGTTACATTGAGTCCCGCACCAGTGTCCAAATACACAACACCACTGACCAGTATGACATACAAGAAAGCTGTATGAAATAGACTTCTAGTAGAATACCTTCTATTGGAATTAAAAACAAAACACATTCATTAGTTTCAGATACTCTGACCAACAACATGCCAAAGGACAACACTATATAAATCCTGCTAATGTATGAGTTATTAAGTAATTAAAACAAACAAACAAAAAGCTAAGTAATAAAAAGTTTCAGTGTCACTGAAGTTTTGCAAGATTTCGCTAAATGTTATTTTTGCTAACTTATTGCAAATGCTTAGATTTATTTGTTCTCATTATTCCAAAACGAATAAAATACGACCACTTTTCAAAATCCGATCGGTTGCAGTCGATATTTAAATTAATTACGGCTTTTGCAGTTCGTTCTCACAATAACTACTCATGAAAGGTGCAGTAATGTTTCATCCCAAAGCGGTCTGTTATTCACTGATTTGGACACAGTCTATTTATTTTATGTTGCAATGGCACAGTCACATGCACACTGAGTGCTGTTTTACACAAAAACTACAATCACCTTCACAAAAAATAAAAAGAAATAAATAAAAATAAAACAAATGGTCCCAACAGTGCCAAATGCAAACCGCAAGTTGGAATTTTTTTAATGTTAAGTACATTTTGTGGTGATTATTTTAAAAACCTACAATTTAGGAAACGAATAATCCGAATTTGACTGTTTCATTGTATCAGAAAGAGAACAGAGCATATTTACTGTACTGTTAGCTTGTGTCTGATCATTAATGCTTCCCTAAACAGCCGTTGAAAACAAATAACACGATCCACAAGTGATCTACATGACTATACATGTACAGCTATAAACAGGGTTTTGGTAACACTTAACAATAATGTGTCAATAATGTAACAGTAGTTAATTTATTAACTAACATGGATAAATAATTAACAGTACATTACAGTATTTAATCATCTTTGTCAATGTTAATGTAAATATGCATTAGTAAATTAACATTAACTAAGATTAATAAGTGCTGTTATCTGATAAACTTTATTGTGTAGTGTTACCATTTTTTTTAAGAATCAGTTTAATCATTACAGCATTTTAAAAACCTTTGGTTCAAGCCATAATGCAGTGAAAAAGTCCATCTACTGTTGTTCTCTCAAATCAAAATGCACCAACAGAATGGTCTAGACTTGTTTTTTGGATGTTCACTTGCAAACTTTGCGCGATTTGTGCTTATTTTCCTCCTGATTCAGACGATATGACTTTTTTTACTGGAGAGGGCAATATTATGGACGCATATTTTAAAACATCTTAACGATACATTTGTTTATTACAAACACACAGTATTATGGTGTTAATTGATTAGTCATGTAGATTACTTGTGGATTATTGCGCTGTTGTTTTTAGCTGTTCGAACTCTCATTCTGACGGCACCCATTCACTGCAGAGGATCCATTGGTGGGTAAATTATGTTAGGCTAAATTTCTCCAAATGCATTCAATAAAGAAGCAAATTTTCATTTTGACGGATGAACTATTAAATTAAAAGGCCATTGTGATAAAAAATTAAAAAAGCAAGCAAGTCTTATACCACGTACAATTTAAATGTAATTATATTTTCAGGAAGCGTGCGCCTATTGAATACAAAAAAAAAACAAACAAATAAAGAAACACTTTTTGTAGTTTAAATATAATAACATTTGTAGGATCTCTGTAAATTGCATTCAAAGATTGCCCTTTTGCTACAGTTTTTTTCAACTCCCAATCTAGTGAGCAACTTCACATGAGAGCGAGAAAAGAAAAACATTGTGAGACTGACTGTGCTGACTTACTGAAGCATTAAAGTCTCGTCTGACTCACCCGACACAAACAAAACACCACCGAACCACTCCACGCTAAAATTAGGAGCGAGATCTCTCAGCGAGCACACATTGTTTATGGAGTTGTCTGAAAGTCCCCTCCATTCTGTCCCTGAGTAAGCAGCACACACCCGATAAAGTTACACAGCCTTTAATTAACACCGGCCTCACTGAAACTGCAACTCCACACTTGTGATCAGAAACACATGCTGTTTAAATGATAAGATGCGGAGTGTGTGGATGTAAATGTATTCGGAGAAACAGAGTCTGTGTGTGTGTGTGCGTCCTTAAGCGTTCGCTTCCCTTCTCCGTGAACGTGTGTGTGTTAACAGAACGGATCCTATATTGCAGGTTTGTGCAAGCCTGCATCCGCCTGCAGCGCGGAGCATCGGCGCTGTTGAGCAATAGCACGTCTGCGCATTTACAGGTTTGTTTTTTGTTTGTTTTTTTCCCCTCGCTTCTCTCCGTCTCTGTCTTTTCCTTGGCCTGCGGGTGAAGGCTGACATAAACACTTCCCGCACCCTCCACCCAATCACCAGACCCGAGGGGGAAAGAGCGAGTCACGGATTAGCCTTTCTAGTTAAAGAACAACCTTAACCCGCAGCTGACAGATAACCAGCTCACCTCTCAGATAACATCTAGTAACCCTAACAGCTTTCTCTATTATAAAATATCTACAGTAGCTAATCATCTGAAACTGCGAATTGAAAAAGAACAGAGTAGAAAGGTACAAAAGCTGACACTGGGGTGGTGCTTTTTCCAAAAGGGATGCAATCGTACCTAAAGGGTCCATTTTGGTAGCAGGAATCTAATCGCTTATTTTAAGTTTAAGATTTAGGGAGGATTCATCAAATATTGGTAACTTTTACTATTTAAAATTTGACTAATTTCAGTAGAAAGCGTTGGCTCATTTGTAGTCAATAAATTATACCGCTTCATATTTACAGGTAGTTACTGTCCGGTTTGCCTCATCATCGTCGCCTCAAATGGCCAATTCTCACTTCAGATCTAATTTGTGAATGCCAAATTAGTAATATTTGAGATTTGAAGAAAAGCATTTGTATGATCTGGTCTGCAGAGGCTCTTGAAGCCAGTTCATCATAAAATATAGACAAACTTAACAGATGCATTTAAGGTATATAATACTACAGTACATGAGTTCAACCATTTCTATTCAAATATTTAAGTTTTTTTCTCAAATAAATAAAGTAGAAAAGAAATGAAGTTTGAGGTCAGTAAGAAATGGCAATACTGTTACACAGCAAAAAAATGATAAAAATATTTCCATTTCAAATAAATACTATAAAAAAATAACTTTTATCAGAAAATTCTGAGGAGCAAAAAAAATGATCACTGTTTCCACAAAATTATAAGCAGAACAACTTTTATAAAACACTGTTAATAATGTTTCTTGAGCATCAAATCAGAATATAAGACTGAAGCAATGATGCCAAAAATTCAAGTTTGCCATCATAGGAATAATTAAACTCATTTACAGTATTACCGTATGACTGTATTTTTGATAAAGGAAATACACCATGCATGAGTATTTAAAAACATTTTTTAAAAGTCTTACAGACCAAACAGGCCAAAGCATGTTTTATTTTTCAAAACAACGTGGCCGTCCTAAACTATTATTAAGCATGTGATACATTTGTTTCCCACAACGGCATGTGAATGCCTGTGTAAAAGCACTCTATGCTGTTTGGATCTGGCCTCTATGTCTGGTGTAGCAACCATTCTAGCAAATGTAACCATATATAATTGATTTTAAATGCCATGAGGGGTCAGGGCGTGTGGGGGTGTCCTGTACTCCAGTGCCTGAATGGTAATGGAGATGAACCCAAAGAAAGCGTTCAGGGACTATGAACAGCCTGCTGTAACATTCATCCTCTGTCAGATGGGAGAATATGCGGGGAATGTGCTTTTGCTTCATGTTGGAACACGGCAAAATTACCCTAAGAAACACAACCAGAGTAACAACCTTTCCCAAAAAAAAAAAGAAGAAGAGCCTACAGATCACTGTCACAGAAAATCCACTGACAGGGGAATTCACCAACTGTCACACACCTTATCTAAAAGCAAGCACACTAAAAGCTAAACACCACAGATTCTACACATTTTACTGCTCCCCTCTTCATTTGTTTTAGAAAAGAAGAAGAAGAACGAAGAACCAGAACATGAGGTTGCGTGTTTAAGGCTGCAAGATGACAATGCCGCAATAACATCCTGGTATTAACACACGGCACACACTGCAATGTTACCTTGGTGCAGGTTAAGGGTTGAATTAGAAGTGAACGACAGTGTTTCTGCTTTTCCTCTCTGCACATAAACAGTCCCGTCTTTCAAATGTTCTGTTTACTTCCCTCCTGTCCTCTTCTTCTTCCTCCTTCCCTCTCTCAGAGGAATGTGCTTCACCTGACCTTAACCTCACCCCAACTCCACACACACACACACACACACACACACACACAGAGGGGAATTCCTCCCACGGCTGGAGATAAAGCAGAGTCCACTCTAAACATGGGTGGCCTGCACTTGTCACTCTGCTCCTTCAGGCCATTACATTAATTTAGTGAGAGAGAAGAGGCTCTAAATGAAGGAGCAACGTGTCCATCTGCACTGAAACCCAAGATCTGCCACAGACCGGCAAAAAGCATGGATTGAAAAACGCATTCATAACAATGATTATTTTTTAAGTACATGAATAAATTAAATGGCATTTGTTGAGAATGATAAATGTTCGTGTTCACCTTTCAGCATTATAAAATACACTCATGTGCTTCATATGCTTCACAGACACACGCGTGCCTTTTACAACAGGGTTTGAGATCAAGAAATGCCAAAAGCCAGATTCAAACTAACAAGGTTTAAATTAGTTATAATGCACTAACTATGTTTCCACTGATTTAAAAAAAATGTAACTTTTTTATCTCACAATTCCAGTGTTTATACGCACGATTGTGAGTTATCACAAAGCATCGCAAGCAATTTGCTTTATTTTCTGAGAAAAAGTTTTCAAATTTGATTCTGACTTTAGAACTCACAAAAAAAAACCTGCCAAATCATTTCTCCAACAAATTTTCCATTCAACATGTTACCTTTTTCTTCTTTGCTTCACTTCAGTTGTGCTGTGTGATACAGAATTAACGATGCCAAAATGATAATATTTGAAGGATGATGTTATTCGGGATATTAACTTAAATTCACTTTAAGTTAAAGGGAATGTTCAAGTCACATATACATATATATATATATATATAAAAGTAAATATGTCTTAATAAATTTACTAACGAAATAGGTGCAACGGGGACATAACACAAATGGCTACCCAAACCATTTTTTTTATGTTTTATGTTTATTATGTTGACTGTATTGAAGATTAAACATTTGAATTTTTAACCAATATACTAGTATATATTTACGATGACGGGCCTTCATCATACAGGCTCCTAGTATATTGACGGCATTAAAATGCATTGCATAACAGAAGCGACCCCTTCACATGTCGGCAAGCGACATTAACGAATAACAAACATCGACGTTATTAACAAACAGCGTGTGAGATGTTTAGATGCTGAACAACAGCACATTTTGAGCACAGCAGATAGGACTCCTCACACAACCTTTCCGATGTCTATTGTTTTATGATAGGGGTGTGTGTGAGGGAGGCAGTATGTGTATTGATGTGAGAGAAAAAGGATTTGGAGAGGGAAACTCAAACAAGCCAGGCTGCTCTTATCTCCCTCTCGCTAGGCCTTGTACACCAAAGGCTTTGCTCTCCCTCTCTCCCTCTCTCCGCTTACACTCCAACAGTTTATTTGTTCCTTTCCTCACACCATCCTCTCATGTTTAAACATCACTCAGGCCACTGACGCACTTTCAGCCTCATCAATAACACCGACCTGTTCCTTCTTTCTCCCTTCAAGTCGCTAAAAATATACTTAGAAAATCAAGGAGCGTGTTTTATTTGTGACGCGCTACTTTCGTGCGCGGTTCATTTAATTTTGAGAATGACTCAAATTCGTGTGACATCTCATCGGACAAAGCGTAAATCGATCACAAGCGGATGTGAGCGGGAGCAACGAAGGGCGAAGCACCGAATGAATTTTCCAATCACCAGCGCAAACACGTTCGGTTTCACACGTACACGCGCAGACAAAGTAGAGGAGTGTGTGAGACGACGCTCGCACGCTGCGTGAATGCCGCAGGAAGTAGCAATTGGTGAAGAGGAGGACAACAGGTGAGCGAGCTGATTACAGATCTGTGTAGATGACTGTGTAGCATGCAATCCTCGCTCTTATGCGCACACACACACACACACACACACAGCTGTGTCACCTAAGGCTATGTGTGTTTATTCACTATCAACCCCAGCTTTAGTAAAAATCCCAGCTTTAGTATGTTTGTTCATAAAAGTGGGAGATTTTCAACAATAAATTAGGCAATTAGGACAGTGATACTTGTAAGGCTAAATAAATGTAGCTCTTAGTGCAATTCACTTATTGTGGATGTGACATTTGTTAAGTACATATGTTGAAATCAATAATAATCGCCATTAGATCTCTCCAACAGATTCTAACAGCTGTTTTAAAAATATTGATATATTATATTAAACCATTTTGCAGGTTTACGTTAAGCTTTATTATATCAATATATTACATTATTTAATATTTTATTCTATGTACGAAATTATATTATTAAGTGTTATATTTCATAAGTTGTTTTGCACATTTTACAACATTTATATTACATTATTAATCATTTTATTTAGTTTTTTTATTACATTTTATTAAATAAGTTAAAATAAGTAAATTAATGTTTAATGACTGCAATGTTGAAGATGTATGTTGTATTATTTAAATTTTATATTAAAATATTTAACAATATTTTTATATATTGTGTTTTAAATATTTTTTATGGCTTATCTTAATAAGTTTTGACTGGCTTATCTTAATAAGTTTTTATTTTATTTGAAAAATTATATATATATAATAATAATAAAAAAAAAAAAAAAAAATATATATATATATATATATATATATATATATATATATATATATATATATATATATATATATATATATATATTTATATATATATATATATATTTTTTTTTTTTTTTTTTTTTTTTATTATTATTTAAAAAAGTCAATGACTGCTGTGTCAAATGTAAATGTAAATTGCTCATGGAAAAAAGCAAAACCCCCCAAATATCCCTGTTTTCCATACAGAAATTACCGAAAGATTTGTTTCTTTGTGAACTGGGAAAACAGACAAAGGAGAAAAACTGATCAAGAAATGGGGAACAAAGTTAAAGTGAGAGAGAGAGAGAGAGTGTTTTGATGTGAGAGGAGTGGTGGAGACCCGTATCTCAGCAGAGGGTCTCCAGACATTGAAACCAGATGCAGTTGTGCAGTCATGAGCCTGAACGTGTGTGCACTCAAAGGGGTCGCCCGAGATATATTTAGAAACTCCAAACGCCATCCATCAATCCGACAGCTTCAGATTAAGCACTTGATGTAACCTTACATTGGGGCCTGCTCCAACTTTCCCCTCTCTCTCTTCCTCTCTTTCAGTCTATCTGTGTCTGTTTGGTTCTCTGCACCACACACAGTCACAGAGAGCTGAGAAAACTCCCCCTGTCTGGGACCGCTCTGAACCGCACTGTCAGCACTCTGTCTGCTTCAAATAGACTTTATGAGAAAAACAAACACCTGAAAGATCAGCTATGTCCAACATACACTATGTCCATGAGCAACATGTGATGAAACTGGTTTGGTGCTCAAGAAACTTATTTCTACAATTTTGCTGCTTTATATTTTTGTGGAAACTGTAATACTTTTTTTTTTTTTTTTGGTAAATGTTTCTTTTATGAATAGAAAGTTCTAAAGAACAGCGTTTATTTGAAATATACTGTTTGGTAGCATTTTGAAAGTCTTTACTGTCACGTTTTTATTATTTTAATGCATCATTATTAATTAATACATTTATTTATTTATATACCTTTGATCAGTGCTGTCTGGGATAAGTGACTTGGAACAGTTACATGGACTACTTTAAGATGGCTCATAACTTATTTTAAGCTCAACGAAATACAGGTAATGATGATTATCCCATAGCTTCTGGAAAAAAAAAACAACAACATACCATTTTACTTATATAAACGTATGCATACTTATACCAATAAACAAGGGTGGCTCATCTTGTCCCGTGTTTCATTTAAGCAACACAATATACAGTGTGTAGCAGGCAGAAAAAAATGAAGCAATCGTAATTATGCTTAATCAATTATCATCAAATAGTATGATCAATTAAGCTGTCAAAAATATAATTTATGACAAACAGTCACAAGAACCTTTATGACCATAATAACGGATGCCATTTAGCATAGAATGGGAGCGCTGTTGCCTCACAGTGTTAGTATCAATGCCACAGAGTTTGTGTGTATGTGTGTGTGTGTATGTGTGTGTGTGTATGTATGTCTTTTTCTTTGAGAAAGCACCGAAGGCCTCATTAAGACATGTTTATGTAGGGAGCTATTCCAGAAAACTGAGGTTTATTTGTGTGCATGATTGACTGAAGGTGAAGCTCAGGTGAGCGTTTTTTCCTCCGAAAACGTAAACCAAACATGAAGCTTAAAAAGATGCATTGTACACGCGCAAAACTCTCTCGCTCAGAAACCACTGAAACCCCCGCACACACCTGGACTTGGACCGTCCTCTTCACAGCTGGTTTGGCAGGGTGCATGTGCGCGAACGCATGAGGTTGCCAGGTTTCACTGCAGTATTATCAGTGCCAACAGGTGTGAAGACTGCTCTCTACAACGACATGTATGTATGTGTGTGTGTGTGTGTGTGTGTGTGTGTGTGTGTGTGTTCCACTTCCCAGCGCACTCATGTCTGATACAGTAAACATTTTTTTTTCTTTCTTTCCGGCACACACACTACACTTGGAGTGTCTGTCTGGTCGTGAGAGGGAGATGGAGGGAGTAAAACCGCACAATGTCTGAAAGGGTCATCACTATTTGTAAAACTATTTACAAACACACCATTTCAGACAGGGAATATGAATCACTACAGTGAGTCAGTACAACGTAGGACAAATGTATGAGTTTGAGTGTGTGAAGGAAGTGGGAGAGAGTGAGGGATCCTTCTCATACAGTGGACTCTTTGTATACTGGAGAAAAACAAAGTGAGGGAAGATCCTCTGTGCAAACACACACACTATGTAGTGCATGAAACAGTCCACAGAATCTGTAGCTCTCATAAATCACAGTTAAATGGTTAGAATAATATGCGTATATTGTTGCAATACGCCCTTTTTAAATAAAATAATATAAAGAAAAACATATTTATGGATCCAAGCAGGGTTTATTCATAATTATGATAGTGATTCTTTGCCTTTAAATTTGTCTGGACTTCATAAACAGTAAAGTGCTTAGGTATGAGATGTTATAATGATCTCAAGCAAATTAATCGTACTATTAATAACTCCAGAACTGTATTGGTAACAGGTAATACATTATCCGTATAGGTTATTAATAAATATATTTTTCTTCTGTTTCAACACATTTTCCACCATTTTGATTATTCAGAAAAACATCCAAATACGTTTATACAACCTAGACTCCCTTCTGAGGAAAAACGATTTTAAAGAGGTTTCGTTCATAACACTGTTCGTCATGAAACGCTTCGTGCATGTTTTTGACATTTTACAGTCACACACTAAACTTTAAAGTCAACTTAAGGATGTTTAAGTTCACCCGCATTTATTTGCTGTTGTGTCATATTTGAAAACTGCGGTCAATTCCTGTCTCTTTCCAATGTGCCTGGGCCTTGATGATTGCCATTTTCATCTACGTTCGAAGCGCACATTTCTACATGCAGCCATGTGTGAATGACAGGAAGAGTTCTGGGTTTCTGGGGAGCGTATTCTGACACTCAACACTTACGTGCCATGAAGGCACCTTTGTTTGGCGAAATTGCATTCAAGTAATAAATGCTTCTCTGTGATACCTGGCAATTCGCGAGTAAAGTCAGAAAACTGCTGAACCATCAAAGCCTCAAATCGGTCCTCTGGACGCGTTTCGTGATCGTGTATGCACGTGTTTCTGTGCTCGAACCAGTCGTGTATCTTTTCTCAGAGTCGCTGAATAACTCTTCTTCAGCTCCAAACAAACAGCACGTCTGCCAAACTCTCCCCGGGCTTTTATCCGCCGCCAGCACTGTTATCTTCTTTCTTTGTTTTTCTCTCAGACATATATGTGCGCGTAAGTGTTTTAGGAAGTTTGAAGTTTGGTAGTGATGCCTTGAAGAGTGGAAGTACCCACCCTTACTCCACCCAGGCCTGAAATACAACTACACACCAGCCAGAGCTCCTTCACACAGCTTACACGCAAGATGGCTTCTGCACAGTTTCAGAACAAGCAAGTATTTTCGTTAGGATGCTAGACGTTAGAGTCGCCAACTGTCCCACAAAAATACAGAATCAGACACGGATATCTTTTACATTAGCTGCGCGGCAGCCCCATTAACCGCTGCTATGTTGCACTGATGCTATACACGATGATCAAGGAAGACATAGGGAAAACCGCTAACTTTAAGACAAAAACAAGCATATTCAGTCATGTGTATGTCATCGGTGCACATCGATGTTTATAAAAAAAGCCCTTAGAAATCCAATGAAATCCCTTAAATCCCAAAAACTCTAAATGTTCATTTTAAAAATGCTAGCATTTTAGCTGTTACTTCTGTTGAGCAGTGAATGTTTTTATACGCAAACAGCAATCTACATAGCAGTCAAGCACGTGACTTTGTGCAGCATTTAGCTTTTTATTTTCTTTACGGTCAGTCGTCAGTCATCACATATTATCAAATGGCATATGTGGTATAAAGCGATGGCAAGTGTCCTCTGCTAAAAGTGGCGGTTTATTCGGGACACTCCCTCTTTCATGAGGCGCGTCCCTGTTTCAGCTGTTAGGCTGACTGGCTTAAAATGAAGTGTCCTCAAAGCTCACGGTTCTCAACAGAATTGCATTACATTGGAGAACGAAAGCTCTGCCAAAAACCTGGTCGCCCTAATTTTCAAAAGTGTGACACACTAATCCCACAGTAACCCAATACACTTTCTCGGGAGCGGAGGCCAATTAAGCCCGCGAATGTTCTTCAGAAATCACAGAGGGTCGCTCCACTCTTCATTTCAGCAACCGAATTCGATGCTAAACAGTGATGAAATGCATTTTGCACAAATGCTCGCGGTTTGCTTCGCGTTCGTTTTGCCAAACGCTAAACTTTTTTTTGCTAAAATGTAGGTCAGAAGTGTCAGAGGCAGCCCTCCCCCTGCTGGCCGGCGCTGGTAACTCTGGAGTGGCTCCAGGCGCATAAAGGCTGGCGGTCAGTGTGCGCTCCGCCGCTGCCAGAGACACTTCTGCGCTTCCACAAGGGCGAGAGACGCGCGCACGGCACCGGCGCCCAGGAGCTGGGGACTATTGCGAGACTCTGCAAGTTTTCGGTAACCGTCTTGCTCTTTTGAAACTGTTCGCGAGGAAGTCATCGCGTCTGTTGTGGATTTTACTTTTTGCCTGTGTTATGCGCTGAGCTCTTCATTCACGGAGTTTTAACCGGCGGGATTTCTAAATTTCAAGGTAACGAGAACTCTTCAAGGCACATTTTCCTCATTCGTGCCGTTCAGATAGATAATAAAGTGTATCAAATGTGCTTTTCATTGGTCCTTTGGTTAAATAAGTACAACTCGCTTATATTATATTATACAACTCGCTTATATTCGGCGGTGTTTAAAAACCTTTTGAGCTGCCTACCTAGGCGATATTTTGGGCATCATGTGCGCGTTTGAACGTTCTAGTTGAGATACCTGAACTTCTGTCTAGACAGGCAGCACACTAGGTTTTAAAACAACCATTATTTAGGCAGTTGTGGATATTTTAGTAATTATCTCATAATAAATCACGGCATTTCTTTTCCTTTTTCTAGTAAAATAGGTAGACCGTGGATAGTTGTCATAGGGCTGTGTCTCAATAAATATAAGGTTTTGTGTGTGTTCTTCATATAAATGTAACCTCAAGCAAGTTGTCACGCACTATATTGGTATAAATGTATACAAATATTATTATTTTGGTGGCCAAACAATAGTTTGAAATACAGTGCCGTTAACATTTTTTTCTTTTTATGTATTGTTTTGCTTTTCAGAACCGTTTTACTTTACTTGAATTACAGTTTAATCACAGAATCTGCTGTGACAACTTACCCCATTATAGAGACCAGACCTGACACTAAAAACTATTCATTGGAATCAAAACTGATGGTTAATTGATTGTGAATTTGAATTGTCAAAATAGACATCCAGCCCCATTTTCCCATATAATATGTACTGTAATACTTTCGTTTTAGGCATCTATTGGGACACCAGGAATCCATCTGCATCTCTGATATGGGACTTTAGGTTTACACCTCTCATATCGTCTTTCCTGGAGTCGATTCGGCTGGTTTAAAACATTTACGCTCTTCCAGAAATGGTGGGGCATTTACATTTGCAAGCTATGGATGAGAGTTTGAAAGGAAAGAACCGGGAGGGACTGCTTGATAGTCCGGATTCAGGACTCCCTCCAAGCCCCAGTCCGCCCTTCTACTCTCTGTCACCGGGGATTCTCGAGTCGCGCTCCGGCAGCTGCTCAACCCCAAACGAGCTGCAAGGATACTGCAGAAAGGAGAGCCGGGAAGGCAAACTGGTATGCATTCATCTAATGAAGCCTCAGAGCTTAAATGAGACCCAAGAAGGCCATGTTCCTCAATCAACATCCTGTGCTGGCAGTGAAACAGTTTTTAGAGCAACCAATCGGTGCACTGATTTTAGGGGTAGGGTTAGGGTACTGCTTGTTGTCCGGAAAAAGGATGTTGTTGCAGGAACGTGCTCTTCTCGGGTAAATCATATGCACTATTTAGATCCATGCATGAAGACTATGAGTGAGAGCGAACGGATAAAACAAAGAAATTGATAAACACATTATGTTTGCATTTTTGAGTATGGTTGTGTTGCACACACTCGTGACATTTGAACTGTGTGTTCATGTGTGGCTTTGGAGATATGTGCTGTGTGTCATCCAAAGGTTTTAGATCCAGTTGTTGTCTTCCATCAGTTTTGTCCTTTGACAGATGAACTTACACTTTAAATGTGAAGTAGTGGCAGATATTATCTTGTTTGGTTTGGGATTTAGGTTTGCAATGGGATTAAGTGGACTACGGTACAATTAGAAGATCAGCATCGTTGGGTATTTAGAAAATAGGCATTTCATGCTAATAATAAATACTGTCATATCTGTTGTTATGTAAGTTGAGATTTTTTAAAACTGGCTTCAGTCGTACTATGAGTGGACTCATTTCAACTGCTTAGATGAAGTATTTCAATTTAAAAAAAAATCACGCTGTTATAGATGTGCATATGCAGTTTGTCATTAACACAAACAGACAGTGTTGACAGTGTGGAGGCCAGTGACAAATAATGAGAAGTAATAGGGCAGAATCCTGAAATAGAAAGGGGTTCAGGTGCTCGTGCCTCTGGAGACTTACTCTAATGAAGCAGGGATGACAAGGAGCGACCAGAGAGAGAGAATTTCTGTAAACAAGTTGACCTTGTGTTTGGTGAATGTGGTAACTCTAACCGATCTCTGTCCCTCATAGCTTCCTCATAGCAACCCTTTTACAGCACACACACACACACATGTGCAAACAAACAAGCAGTGCTGAGACACACACACACGCACATATACATCAAACTGGTACAGTATTACTAGAGAGCGCGTGTTTGCGTTACAGTATAGCACCGCACATGTGCCTCAGCATAACCCAGAGTCTTATTTCTGCCTTTGAAAGACTGCATAGCACGCTAAACTAACAGTGTCCACATCTGACATGACCATCTAGTCAAACCTGTAACGAAATCCTGGCAGTGTCTCAATACTTCAGAGAAACCACAAGATTCAGATTAGCATAGAAATAAACCGTTTCCAACACTTCTAGGTGCACCTTCTAGAGCAAATAAATTAAGTTTGTCCTAAGAAAACAGCTCTGCACTAACAAAACAACAGCTTTTTTATTAAAGATTCCGGTTTCGCTGCTCGACTGTTAACGTGATTGAGCTGCATTTGTCTTTGTCGTGCGGCATAAATGCTTTGCCCGAGCACGCCGCTGAGAGCAAGTATCTAAAGGCATTTTGGAGTGTATAAATGATCGCTCAGGCACTCCTCTTCAGGAAACATGCATCCACTTGTCGGAACACCGCTGCAATAAAGCGTCTCACTTGATGAAACAGAAAAGAACAGCATGACTTTATTTGTGCAACATGAATTTTTTATGGTTTTAAACTGCACGTCTTTAACACTTTGGAAAGCTCTCGAGCCAACGTCAACAAAACATCCCTCCGTCGCAGTTCTTCAGAATATGCCGTTTCCAAAATCCTATTACTTGAATGTATACAAAAGTGGTGGAGCCTGCAGGCAACATGCAGTATATGAGGACCAAATGCTCTCGCAGAGTAGAAAAGAAAACGTAGGCATACAAAGCCATCATTGTTTGCTGCACTTTGTATTTTCCGTCCATGGCAACTTCGCTTTGCAGAGGTTTGTTCATCCCAGCATGTATGTGCAGTGTACTATACGCAGTATGCATGTTTGCAAAGGATATGTCTGTCTTTTTCCTCTCATTTTGTGGCTGCAGGTCTATTTCGAGAGTTGTGTTTGCATAACATTAAAAAAATCTCTCCAATCTATTTTAGTGCGGCAGGCCTAACAGCAGAGCTGTTGCAGTCAGTTGCATAAGAAACTGATGACCTCTGTTTGCTGATATTAAAATGAAGGGTGCAGTGGCACCTCTGAAACAAAGCAACGCTGCTTTATGAGAATGCGTTAGGAAGGCATGATAATAAGCAACTTATCAACAACTGGTACTCTGTTGGTACGTTTGGTATTCAAGAACACTATTAATTGTTAGCAATTGTATATATACACGTGATATAATTTATTTTTACCTTTTATATATGTGTGTGTAACCCTGGAACACAAAACCAGCTCGCTGGGTCTATCTGTAGGAACAGCAATAACACATTTCATGGGTCAAAATGATTGATTTTTCATTTGTGCCAAAAAAGGATATTAAGTTGTGTATAAGGATATAAATATTGTGTACGAATGTAGAGATTTTTTCAAATTTAGGAATATTTAGATTTTTTTCCCACCCTCAGATTGCAGATTTTACAAATAATTGTATCTCAAACCATACAATCAAAGAAAAGCTTATTTATCAGTTTTAATATTTCAAAATTTTGAAAAATTGACACTTAAGAATGGTCCGGGGTCACACACACACACACACACACACACACACACACACACACAGACATATATATCACTTTAACATAATGCTGTGATGCCCTTATTTTTAAAACCTTGTTTTAGTTTTTAGTACTTTATGTTTTAAAACAAATTCATGAATGCTAATAAGCAGCTAATAGGTGTAACCGTAAAATAAAGTGTTACAATATACATTGTATTGTAAAAATACCAGTATTGTAAAAAAATTACAATATTTGAAGAAAAAACAAAACTATATGACAAGCACAACACAGTGAAGGTATAGACCAGGGAAGCAAAAAGATCCATGACAAAGGCAACCATTACAAGCAAAACTACAGACTAAAAATCATTGTGAAGAAAAAACATTCAGTCAGGCAGTTCAGGCCACTAGAAATGAGTACAGAGTCCCAAACAACCAATAAAGTACAGCCCTGTGTCTGTATCCATCTCAAACCCCTCAAACTGCATTAGAATAGGTACCAAAAGCTGCTACTGAATGGTCTCCAGGGATAAATTCTGAAAGATGACTTTTGGTACTGAAGAAAATACACAATATTTATTATAGCTATATAAATGTCAAGTTACAAATCGTATTTCGCCAACCATTTCTATATGCAAAAATATCACATTCATCTAGGATGCAATTTTGAAAATTTATAATCCAGAAGAGAGATCACACTCCCGCCGAGTCTCTGCCTCTCTAACATTACAGTGGAAAAAAGGGAAAAATAATCACTCAGCTCTTGACTGAATAACTTTAGTAGCTTTATTCAGCATTAATCTATCAGCTTATACAGTGAAAACGATGCAGTATTATTTTATGCATGTGTTATTCATTTTCTATTTCTTGATAAAAATCAATGTTAATTCTTAATTTTATAAAAAACAATAAAAAAGTTAAAGTACCAGATCAATAAGAGTAGTAATACTGTTAAAACCTTGTGCACAGCAACATATAAGTGAAGGTTAAGTAAGCATTAGCTATGTTTCCATCACCCTGGTTTAATGCACATTTTGAAGTTTAAGGTGGTTATTGAATTATAGATTATTTTCTCCAAGCATATCAAAAAGTCTTCCACCTCCGAAAAGCAATAACCACATTCATGAGGTGCAACTAACTTATTCTATAGGGAAATAAAATGATTCAATTCAGTAGATTCTACTACTTTTCTTAGCAATGTATAGTTTATCAGTAAGTGACAACTGTTTCTGTTTGGCTCGTTGGATTGAAATGGTGTTGGATGGCAACTATTTAATGTGAGTTTTGCGTGGCTTTGGATGGAATCCCAGCTATTGACTAGTTAGCATGCTGCCATTTGCTCCTGCTGGAAGATTTTGTAACTGCATCATCATTGCTGGCCAGAGACCTCTAATCATTTTTTTTTTTTTTTGCAAGTTAACTTGTCACACATTTTTTATGATCATAGATATTTTGCCATGCAGTGTCTATATCTGAAGAGCTTGCTACTTGCTACTTGACATGGTACTTGCATTTAACATCGTATTGAAATTGAATATAACATTTTTTAAGTATACTACCCTTTTTTTGCTCTTATAGACCGTCCTTGGAAAAATAGTCAGACCTCCTGACCTAAGCAGTCTATATGATGGCACTGTAATGTCAAACTCTCTTTACCCTCAGTATTTGGCTGAGCCTGTTGAAGAGCTATGTCTCTGCTGAGATGACTGAGAGTCTACAGGGTTTGTGTATAGCGTGGCAGGCGGCACATTGTATAACAGCACAGTGGACACAGTATCCGTCCTGGATTTAACGCACACTCTCTCTTGTACTCATATGGACACGGACGCACATGCTCAAGCACGATCCCTTTCTCCCTGGCCCTCATCCATGAGACAGCAGCACAATGCCAGAAACCTCTCATAAACAGCATATATGTTAGTAATAAGAGCATTTTTAATTTCGCTGCTAATCACGTACTCACTTTTTTGCCTTAAACTGAGCTAGACTAACCTCTGCCAACTTGAAAAACACAGTGCATCGCAATATCACAGAATGTGAGTCAATGAAACCAAGCAAGCGGTTTACTTTTATACCGAGAAACGAACATTTGGTAAACTGATACCGATAGAAAAAGAATACTACGATATAGGCCGTTTGCACAGTACCGGTTGGTTTTGCTTACAAACATCTTCGACCTCCTCGTGTGGGCCGGAACCAAAACTGGTTCAGTCAGAACTAAATTTCTTAAAAGAACCGAAGCAAAAAAAATGCAGATTAGAATGCGAGCTAACTTTTTCTTGATTTACTAGATGTTCAAAAGAGCTCTGCTCGGGCTGAGGAAGAGCCCATGTTTCCCGTGTCAGGTCAGATGACAGTCGGGTTGATGATACGCTGCGTAGGAATTGGGTTTTACGAGGTGTCAGAGACAGACAGTGAGAAGCAGAGCGTGTACGTGCCGGACGTCGAGGAAGGTGCTGAGCGCTCACGTGGTGTGTGTGTGTGTTTGATGACTGGAGCAGGTGGAGGCACAGCTTCACACACACTGCTGCATTGTCGCCGTTTGTCTGAGCATCTACATACATATATACATACACACACATTATATATATATATATATATATATATATATATATATATATATATATATATATATAAGCATGCAGGCAAGCACACGCACACAGACGATACTAGTCCAAAGCAACAAAAACTACAAGTGTTAAAAAAACACATCTTTACTAATTAAAAAGAAACAAAAAGCAAAACTGAAAGAAAATGCAATGTTAAAAAAACTACAACTTAATGAAACAAGTACTAAAGTTACTAAAACTAAAATAAAAATATATACAAAATTAAAATGACAAAACCACACAGCTAAATTACTAAAACTAAAACATTCAAAATATGAATAAATACTATAGCATATTAATAATACTGAAACGATACTGCTTGAATGTTTATCAGACTCCATGAAGACTACATTTCCAATCTAAAACTGAAATGGTCGATTACAAACGCTGTCTGAAAAGACCCGAACTATAAAGTACATTAGTGTTGACTGTTCAATCAGTTCATAATAAGAGGATGAATAAGAGGACAAATATTAGATTTAGCGGTTTTATTTTTATGATAATAAAAATAAAGTGGAGAGTAAAGTGGAGAGTAAAATATGTGAGAATTAGAGACCACAAAATGACAAGAGATATAAAAAACTAGCACTTGCATGCAAGTAATCAGTCGCTATGCCAGTATTTAGTTATACAGTTTAGTTCATCATGCATTCATGAACTGAGAAGTACTTCAGCCTAAAGTTTTGAATATTTATTATGGGTTGTAGCTAATGGCTAGCTTCATGACTAATTATTGCTTTTTTATGTTTTTTGTGTAGCTGCCATACTTGCTCCTAAACTCTCAAGGTCCAGATGCGAAGTCACGCATGTACCCTGTGGTCTACGGAGAGAGCATCGAGGTTAACCCCAAACCAGAAAAAGAGATCAAGTGAGTCCTCAATATTTTTGTGGTCGCAGAGCCATCCAAACTAAAGCTGGATACAAAAGTCTGAGACCAAACCAGTTTCTGTTTCGCATTTTTTCATTACAATTTCTACAGTTGCTTAAGCATTTTGGCTGAAAAGTTCAAATTGAACATCAAAAACATTACAATGGCAAAGAGTCTTGCATTTAGATTGTATCTCTTTCACATTAAAGGGATAGTTCATTAATTACTTCCCACATTTCCTCAGCACAAATTAAGGTATCTTTGATGGTTTTCTTGACCCTGCATAGACAGAAAGGGAAATGCCACATTTAAGGTCCAGAAAGATAGTAAAGATATGATTAAAATAGACCATGTGACATGATGTAAATGAATGTGTGCAAAAGAAACAAAAAATACTTTTTTTCAATTATTTTGTCTATTTTTGAGTGAAATATCCTTTTAACTTCACGCCCTCAAATTCAAAATAGCTGTATCTCAGCCAAATACTGTCCTATCCTGTCAAACCATACATCAATAGAAAGCTTATTAATTTAGATTTCAGATTATATATACACAAGTTTTAAAAACCTGGTCATTCTGGTCACATTTGAGAAAGACCAATAGTAGAACATTCGACCATTTGTATAGGATCATATGTTCAGTGTCACAAATGTACTTATTTGACTTGTGATCTAGAAATCAGACGTTCTTCATTATTTCATATCATAACATTTCTTTCAACTTAAACAGAACCTGATTTCCAAGTGGGTCTCAGAATGAGCATGTTTGATGAGTTCTTGTCTCTTGACCGCCGCCAGGTTCAACTCTGCGGTGAAGTACGCTTCAGAAAGACACTTCCGTGACCAGGTGTTCTGCGCCCAGGTCCCGACCGCCACATCCTTCAGCGAGACGGTGGTGGCCGTTCACAACTGCACGTGGCGCAGCTACAAGTCAGAGGTTCACTTCGAGCCACGGCACAGGCCGCTACACTTCCAAAGCACCACCATCGTGTTCCCCAAACACACCCGGAATACATACCGCACCACGCTCAACTACAACGGCAACAGAAACACAGCCGGCCGCCGGCGGTTTGTGTCCACAGTCAGGCTGGAGTCCACAGAGGACGCCAGCCCATGCATCATTTACACAGAAGACCTCTGAGAGACGCGTGATCCTTCCCACAATTCAAAAACTCCCTTTGGTTAGAGAGCTACAGTGAGAGTACATTCAACCACGGACGGCAAGAGGCTTCAAGAAGGAAACGAAAAGTCACTTTGTTCTTTTGCTTCCATTGACATTGGTACTTGATGGTGGGGATGAGCTGGAGTTCAGTGTGCGTTTGCGGCCTTTACACGTGTTTTACACGTCAGTGATGCATTTACGTTCATCTTTTTCTTTTCATTTTAATATCCATTCGTACCAGTCAGGTGGAGGGAAACGCATTTGGGGCAAAAGAGTTTGTGCTGTTTGCTGATTCACAGGTCCACAGAGTTCCACAGATCTCCAAAGAACGTCAGATAAATATTCAAAAAAATTAGATCCCAATCTTTTTTATTAGTCATTATGTGTCTGGTACTAAATTTTAGCGTGGTTTCGGTTTTTTTTTTATACTTTGGCTAATTTGATAAGATTGTAATCCAAAAATAAAACCGCAATTTTCCATTTTAATTATACAATTATAATTCTATAATTTAATACAAAATTCTGCCAGTATTCCCCCCAAAAATGTAAAAATATGCCACGTGGGCCTACTCTATCGTCTTAGTATTGTCGATTCTTACAAATGCTCAAACAGGAAAGAGGTCATGATTAAAATAAGCATGAGCACATTATATGTGGACGACAGCACAAAGTCATTAGACTTTAGTCAGGTTAGATGTATTGAATTTAACATAGATGTCAAAGACATTAATCTGTAGACTGTCAGAACTGGCTGAGGAAATATAAACTATTTAAGTTGCACTTTTTTTCTTTTTGGCTGTAAATGTGTTGGTAGGACTAAGGGCAAATCAACGTGTAGGAGCACTTGAAAGGTTGGACCAAAGATTCTGTCAAATTCAGAGAAAGGGAAACACAACCATTTCCTCCCTTTCTGTTTGTACCTCAGAGAACGTGGAGAGTTTCAGGAGCCGCCCGACGTGCTGATAATTCAGTGGCCAAAATAAGAGCTGCACTCCCAGAACGACAGGAAACTGAAGGTTGTATTCGCAACGACTGACTGAGCATGTGTTAGATGAGAGAATCCGCCTCATTTTGATCTCAGATGCTGGATGTGTGAGACAGGGTTTATCTCTGAGCTTCTTTGACCTCTTGAAGACTGTACGGCTATACTTTGCGATTGCACGGTTTGATAACGTCGAAGGTAATCAGTCCGACTTTATTTGGAGCCAAAATCTAGATTCCCAAACCGAGGTCCCGATTCCTCCAGCGAGTGTGTAACAAACTGTTTTGTGGAGCAGAGCTGTTGTTGTTTAGGCAAGCGATGAGACGAAACGGAGCAGTGCCGCTGAGAGAGAGAGAGAGAGAGAGAGAGAGAGAGAGAGAGAAAGATACCGACTGAGCAGAAAAGCTTTATGGAGGTCTTATGTCTGGACTATACGCTTTCACTTCTGAAGTGGGTTTTGTAAATGTAGATCTCTTACCTCATTCATTTTCTATTTTTAATTTCGGATTTTATGTAATAGAGATCTTCTGGCGACTGAAAATAGAACAATGACAGAGTACGTTTCCGTTTGGTATGTGGATGTGTTTGAGTTTTAAGAGGAAAAGCTAAGTTTAACTTCCAGGACGAGGTGAAAAAATCACCGGGGCTTATTAAGAGATGAAATTACAGGAAGGCACGACTGATGAATAACTTCCTGTTCACTCAAGATGGACATTCGATAAGTTGTTAGAGGAATTTTAGCAATGCGTTGAAAGCAGATCTGATGGGAGATGTTTTATTGTTTCCACATGTATGAAATTTTATGATTACATTTGTTTGGTGTACAAAATGCTTTCCGCTAACAGATGGATTTTTGTTTGATTTCCTAACACGGTGATTTGTGTCTCTGTAAAATACTTTCCTGTTGTATATGTGGCATACAGCACTCGTAATTCTCTTTATATTTTTGTATAATTCCCAGCTTGATGGTCTTCTTTTGGACGACAGATGAGAAAATAATTTAAGAAAAAAAAAAAACTATGTATATCCATACCGATTAAATAAAAGCCCCAAACCCTACAGTGGCCGCATGTTTGCCTTCTTGTGATAAACTCTGCATGTTTAATGATCTGTGAGCTAGGAATGAGTCTCTGTTTTCCGTGTACATTATCACTTACACAGCACTTTCCACAAAGGTCAAATACTTTCCAGCTTAAGATGAAAAACCCTTCCACCATTCTCCTATAAAATTGCCAGCCGTGAGAGAGGCATGGAGTCTTTCTGGAGCGTATATCATTTTAATCCATGCATTCAAGCCCTTATTTACAGGAGTAAGTAATTACATGCAAGCAGACGTAAAGTACATCATCATAAGGTAAGTGTATGTTAAAGCTACATAATCACACTGAAGACGTTTCATGTGCAACGTTCATTTTACATATTGGATAAAAAAATCTGATACTATTTCTGCTGCATGTATGTATTTCTCCAGCTTTAACAAAACATTATATTGCCTACTGTTTTCCAATTCCTGACAGTTTTACTTTCAAAACAAAGTTCTCATTATAAAGTGAACTAGTACTGAAGAATTTGGAAAGCAGTTCTTTGAATACGCTTTACAGGATGGAGAGCTTGCTTAAATTAAGCGTCTCCACTTAAATTGTTTGCCCACTTTATTGCTATTAAACATACAAAGTTGAATGTTTTCTCACATAAACATAAAACATACCTGGTAGGGTCCTAAAACAGATATTTCCCATTAACAGCCAATCAACGTGTGATCCAAAGCCTAATGCTAATATTGTCATCTCAATAGAAAAATGTTTCCCAATTTATATGTATAACTCAAATACTGTAATTTTATATATTAAATGTTAAATAATATTTAATAAACGCTAAATGTTGTAATATTTTAATTTGAATGCAAATGTGTTTTTATATGTTTAAAAATGTGCATTTTATTCATATTTTCTACTTTTGTGACAAATTTATTTGATTAGACTGAAATACATATACACATTTATATACATATACACATTTATATACACACACACACATATATATATATATATATATATACATACATATATATATATATATATATATATATATATATATATATATATATATATATATATATATATATAAACAATAATTGTTAATATTTTTTAGAAAACATTGACAAATATATCAGACTATTTTAGTATTTTATTTATACATTTTGAAAATATATTAATAGATTTAATTGTTCACCAAAAATTTTAATTGCAAAGTAAGCTAACAAAATACATATTTTTTGGAGTTCATGTGGACTTACAATATATTACAAAATGTGTTTTTGTGCCCTATGTTCTCTCTGAGTGATATTTGGGATCTGTGGGGTTTTTCTGCCCCAAACATAAGCATGTTCAAAACAATTGCTCCTCAGCTGCTTTTCATTGTTTCAGCAGGATGGAAACTACTTGTCTGTTAGATGTCTTTGTGATAAACGAAGAACCGTAGCCTGAGGTCATATGAAGGTCAGCAGCGCCACCTAGTGCTCAACACGTGTCCTGACGCCAACAAACACATAACGCGGTGAAGAGCAACATGCGAGACTGCACAGAAAACATGCTTACAGCTGCTGCCGAATGTAACGTGGCTGTGTGAATTATGTGCGTGAGAGTTGGCAGCCTTGTTTTAATCTACCTTATTTATTTAGGCCCTTGCCGATATAAATAACTTGTTATTTCACAATACAGGTAAACGGCAAAATGATAAAAGACATCGTGTTACAAACCATTTTTGTATTGGTTTGCCACTAGCAGCTAAACTAAACACAGCGGCTAACACTGGATATGCTAATGTCGGGCGTAAACACGGTTCAAGTTCACGTTCAAGTTGAAGACGAAGCAAGCGATTTCTGGGGGTTAAAAACTGACAGCCCACACCCCTTCAATCCAAACAGACACAGAACGTTCCCCTAACGTTAGTTTTTGGTTCTCATTTGGCTGGGAACGTTCTACAAACAAACAAAAGTGAAGAAAACTCCTGGCTAACCAAAAACAAACCATAAAAATGTTCTGGGACCAAAAATGGCTAGCTGGGTCGCTCCGCTAGGAGCTGGCCTTCATCTCTCCAGCACTGAAAGCTTTTTCGATATTAACTGACCTTTTCCTTTTCGGCATCATTTGAGTCATCTCTCGAGAATTTGTTCACTTTCTCTTCTCGTGCACGCAAGCATATACTCTAGTACGTACTTTGTTACTATCCACCCCTGGCCAGGACGTGTACCTTTTTGTTTGTTCCGCACACAAACAGTGGGTTTCTGAAATATGTTAAACGTTGCCCGTCGACTTGAAAGAGTAGTTTCGGGGTTGGTTTGCTCAAAAATTAAAATTCTGGATTACTTACCTTCGTGTCGTTGCCAACCGTTCATCTTCGGAACACAAACCCAGGCATTTTTGATGAAATCCAAGAGCTTTCTGACATCTGATCGGTTAATAGCTTTAAGGCTGTTTCCGAAATCGTCACCTTATTATTATTATTACCATATATATTATTATACTACTATTGTACCCTTATACAGTGCACTATTTGAGCCATTAGCTGTGGTGTCTAAAACTAAGGACACTGATGAAGCCTACAACCAATGCACTCACTACTCGCTAAAATATGCAGTCCCGTTATAATAAGAGTTTTTACATTATATATTTTTTCTTTTATATTATTTTATATAATGACTTTGTTCGCACAGTATTTTCTTGTATCAACTAATTGTAATAATTTGCTATTCGCTTATATAGATAAAATGCTAAATGACTAAACGTAAATTAAATAATTATTGTCGCGTCTTTATTATTGTATGGTATCGCGAGATGCCAGTGGTCCCGCGAGAACTTGGCGATATCCTCGCGATAGTGGTATGATTGAGCGTGAGGCGAGAATTAGTGATGCTGTATAGCCCTGACGCAAGCAGCAAGAAATCTCAAAAAAAAAAAAATAAATAAATAAATAATCTCCGCAGAAAACTGCTGCCGCGTTCGGCTAAAAATTCGAATGGTTTTCAATCGTCGCTTCATCCAAAGACGCGTAAAAAATACCGAAGACGCGTCACTCGTGTAGCGATCCCAAGAAGCCCCGCCTTCTAAATAAAACAGCCAATCCGGCGATCCATGAAGTCAGCGCATCACCGCATCCGCCGTAGAAAGTTCCGGTTGTTATAGAAACGTTCAATATTCTGAGACGTGCCTCAGGGACTGCGCATGAGCACTGGCTGATCTCGTCTTAGCTAGGCTTTTTAAAAGGCTAATTTAGCGAAATAAACATCAATAATTGCACAGTTTTTGTCAGATTTCATTGGTAATTTCAAATACGAAACTTAATCGCAAGCTTAGTGAACAGTTTGGGAGAATTCGATTTTCCCAATACTAAGAGCTGCGAGCTGCACTTGGATGCCCGAGGGGCGTTTCAAAGATGGCCGCCGTGTGACATGATTTGTCCATACTTCACTTTCCGCGTTCCGTTCCATCTCGCGCACAGCCGCGTCCGCACAGCTTTCAAAGTATACTCAATCGGACGAGCTCGACACGTGAGCAACGCCACGCTTTCAGCATTCTTCTCGTGCATGCGCGGGCGCGGCTGTCCGGAAATGACGTAATGCGGACGGCGGAAGTTTTCGCGGCGTCTGTTGTAGACAATTTTGATTTGGTATTCGACTGTCTAAAGGTTTTTTTTGTTGAAAAATCGCTTACCCTACCTTTAAAGGGACATTTGTGCTATTTTTTTTATTTCTACTAATTTTGTGTGTAATTATTTGCCTGTCAATTCACGTTTTACTACTGCATGCAATTTATTAAAATAAGCTTAATTTCAAAAAGTTGATTAAAGAAATAAAAAGGGCATTTTGTAATGTTTTTCTTAAAGTACCCTATATATATTTTATCATTGAAAATTTATTTTAAGCCTAAAAATCTGGTCTGGTGGGGTGAGTGTCTCACACACCCCTACTGATTGTGTTTCTCAGCCCATTATCTTAGGCCTTATTAACTGAACCAACATTTGTGTGCGGTGCAGAGCTTTTCCAGGACCAGGATTAAGAAAATGTAGAAACTGACAAATACATAAATGAATACGATCAACAACAAAACAGCAGAATGTTATCACTGGCACAATAATAATAATAATTAAAAAAGACAAACAAATCAATGGCAATAAGCTTTTTATTTAAACATTAAGGCAGTGTCTGTTTTTTTCCGTTTAATTTTTACACTGCTATCCACAAAGCTTGCTGGTGGCCATGTTGAAATACAACAGTGTGAATATCAATCTTGCAGCAAATCACATAAATATGTACATCCTTTAAGGTCTATTTACACTCCTCGCTATAATACAGTGGGTCTTAATACAAAAAAAAACGAAACAAACAAAAAAAACAATATGCACAAAATGGTTGTACAAAAACAGATGCCACCCAAATACCCACTTAACCTTTCCAATCTTAAGAGGGGTGATGATTACCGCTGTTTTCCCATCTCTCTCCTCTTAATTTGTTATAAATCTCAGCTTCATTTACGTTTATCAGTTACAAATGAGAATGCCTCCTCATCTAAGGAAAGTGCAATACTGTCCTCAGTAAAAAGGTCAAACAAACAGTCAATATAGAGGAAAGAGGGCTCGCTATACAAGAAAACACTGAACTTTAGAGTGACTTGTCCACTAAATACAATACTGTCTGGAGTGATATGTCAGAGTATGAATCTCAAAATCAGAGAAGAGCATTCTGGGATGTCTGTGTAGATGTTATGGTTTGTTTTTTTGTTGTTTTTTTCAAAAGTATAGCTACTGTTCGCACACCCTGCTCAGGATCTTGATGAGAGTGTATTTAAGATTGAAGTGACTGAAGATAAAGCCCTATTTTACAAAACCACACTAGGTAGTGCACTAAAACTGTCCTCGAACACCAAAGCAACAACAAAAGCCCCCACCGGTTAAAACCCACTGCTGAACTTTGACGTTTCATCTTTTAATCAGCTTCCAAAAATATCCCCAAAATCTGGAGATTACAATGAGCATTGCAGTTTAAACTGTTAAAGATACCTTTTTATAGTAAAACCATGTGACAAATAAAAGTCAAACAATATGAATTAAAACATTTCATTATATCTAATATGCATGCAAAGCAATTAGTTACCCCACCGCTGAGGTGGTCCGAAAAAGAGGCGTTTTGGAGAGGAGACCGACAGGGCAAATGTCACCTTCGCAGTTTTAAATTGTGCCTGTGTGACAAATTGTACAACCCTGGCATAACAAAAAGAAAAAAAAAAAACAAAACAATTGTGCGTAGTCACTTGGTAGTTTTAACTTCAGAAATGTATAATGTCAAATACATGGCACTTAACACTAGAATTATCTTTAAAACTGTACAGAGTGAAGGACTACAGGTTACGTGAGGTGTGGCATCTGCCAACCTCCATTTTATTTTATTACGCAGGATATATCTCCTCACAAGAGCCCACAGGAGAAAAAAAAACAAATCACACACATCCTGAACCCTTCGTTCAAGCACAAAGAGCGAAAGTAAAGCAGCTCTCGGTGAGTGTCATGTCAAAGGACTGGCCAGACAGCATGGCTTTAACTCTTCAACAAATAGGTGACGTGACAAACATCAGGTCTGCTGGGACGTTCAGACCTGATAAAGCAGCTTCTCCTAAAGACGCGTCCACCCGCTCAACTCTCTGCCAGTGATTGTCGCAAGAGAGTGGAACACTTGACAAGGTAGGTGATGAAACAAATCAACAAAACACTGTATAAGAAAAATGAAAATGAATGCTGTGTAAAAAGTTGCATTCAGGTCGGCATCCGTTAAAGTACACCGACAGGAACCACTTGCCGACTAAGTGCTTAACTCATTACAAAAAAACAACAACAACAACAACAACAACAACATGCAAAGGTACGTAAAAAGTTTGAAACTAAACATCTCACACATCTACTATCAAAGAGAGATGACGGAAAAGACAACGTATTATTGGTCAGCTAGAGTCACTTCTGAGTGTCGAAACTAAAGTACAAAAAAAAAAAAGAGAAGGTTTTGATGTTAACAAATGAACATTATGTGTACCCTGTAAACCAATGATTTGGCCGCCCATGTAAACTCTCAGAAGTAGCACGGTAAGGACAGAATGTTACAGGATAAAATGAAATCTGCTTCAAAAGCCAGTACAGTGCAGGGATCAGCAAACCTGCCTCTCTGACGGTCTCGTTTCATCACACGCATACTCAGCATCAGATCCAAAAAACAAAAAATAATAACAACAGGGTTATCTTGGCAACCATCATGAAGAACTGCAGATGCACATGAGAACTCAGAGGGCATACGTGTGTGTGTGTGTGTGTGGCGGGTGCTTATTTCTGCAGAGGATTCAACCAGCCTTTGCATTACGCCACCCTCACACGCAAAACAAAAACAATTTGCAGTTGTATTACAGTATAAGAGTGTGTGTCCTGAGCAGTCTAATGAGGAATGCTCCAAAACGCGCCAACAAAACAGATGAGTCCATGAGTCAACTCTGATAAGGCCTGCAAGACAACACGAATAGAAGTATATATATATTTATATATTCATATAAAAACAAAAAAAAAAAAAAAGTGATTCATCCTACAAGTAGTCCTGGAGTGACGCACACGCTAATACATGTGTGCGCATTCACAAACACACTGACACATCGACACACGTCTGCAGCCATGTAATGCACTTCCACTGATGGCGTGAGTGAGTGAGTGCGTGCGTGCGTGCGTGCGTGCCTGGGGTGGGTTATGGGATACGTGTCTCTGTATGTATGACTGTGTGTAGAGGTATCAAGAGGGCATGAGCGCAGATGGACGTGTGTGTTCCCGTATGTCAGTGTGGACATGAGTACGTGTGTGTTCACGAACATCCCTGTATACGGGAACAAGTTTCTGTTCACAAGCAGCAAACGTTCAGTCCTAGTGTATGCGGCGTGAGGTGTGTGATCACTCGCTGTCTGACAGGGTCTCGTATTGAGAGCACAGCAAAGGTTTGGGTTCTTCCTCCCAGGTGCGGGGTTGAGCCTGGCCCTGTGGAGGCGCTGAAGTGCCCTGCTGCGTTGGGGAAGGAGAGGGTCCTGACATCATCCCGCTGGGGAGACGCATTTGCATGGTCAGGGGGTTACAGGGGAATGGAGTGGGTCCTGGGAGGAAGTACCAAAAATAAAACGTTTTTGCTTACATAATAAATATACACATATATATATAATGTCTATAAAAATACACACACACATGCATGTATATATTTAAGAAATGTGTTATGCTTTATGTATTAAATATATATGCTATGTTTATAGAAATATAATGCATCTAAACATATGTAAATATTTTCATAGTATATGTATTATATAGTGATCTGAAACTGATTCGATCACCCATACTGTGATTGTGTGTGCAGTCGTGTACCTGTAGACGAGGGCCTGTCCTCCCACACTCTGTTGGTGAGTGGCGTGTGCCGGTTACAGTCTCCCTCAGAGTGGACAGAGGACACAGATGAAGGTCTTTCTCCTCCAGACAGACCAGGACCAGGAGACTTAGTCTTGCGACCATTAGAGCGGCCTCCTTTGGATTTAACTGAATTCAAACAGAGCACAGAAAACAAAGCTAATATAAAGATATCTAAATAGGTTTCCAAAATTATTCTCAGCTGGTGAAACATAACTAAAAAAAGTTATAGGTCTGTTCTGACCAGGAAAAAAAATTATAGACGACGCCATGTTCTTTTGTTGTAGACAAGAAAGTAACTAGTCATAAGTAAGTGCTAAAATGAGCAGGTCGAGTCCTCACAAAATAAAAGCAAGAAAGATGAGGAAGCATAACTGCATTCAATACAAGCTTATCATGTAACAACTTACTATCAAATTCTGTTCATAATATACATGTGAGTGCTTTTGGTTAAAAAAAAAAACATGTTGTAATGAAGGTAGCTGAATAATGAAGGGTTTTTTTGCACACCTGGCAGGGAGTAGGGGTCCTCAGAACGCCCATCCACTGAAGCTGGTGGCCCGACAACAGCTGGCATGCCAACACTCATCGAGTTGACAGAGTTGGACGGTGAGCGATCATCCATCTGTTCATCATACTTGCCCATGAGGGCTTTCCTGATGATGGCCTCCAGACCTATAGTATTACCACTGGCCTCTGGTGCCGGGTGACTGCGCACACTCACGGGTCCTAAAACATATTACAGTGTTTATGTTAAAGGAACACGAGCGTGTGAAGTGTTACACAGCTAGCTTTCCTTAAGACACAGTTATAAAGTGGTATAAAATAAACTGCTGTTAAGGAGAAAAGAACAAAACTGGAGGTGCTGCTCACCTGCATTTGTAGAGGCAGGCATGTTAAAGATTTCTGTCCCAGGTTGGCCCTGGTCTAAAACAAAAACAGGAAGACATTACATACATTTTAACCATTTAACCAGCAACAATAACACACATATAATAATGTCAGTTAAAAACCAACAGAATCAGTCCCAGTAACTTACTGAATTCAGCCTCTGTGCCGACTACCATCTTCTTAATCATTTCCTTCTTGCTCTTGACAATAGCAGAGTTGCTCTCAGTCAGTTTACTGAAAAAGGCTGGTGGTTGAGAGCTACTGGCCGGTGAACGAGATCCCATACTGAGACAATAAAACAGAGAATGAGTAATGAAAATACTGGATAAAAAGTGATGTCCAACTGGTGAATGATCCTCCTATTAAGTCGGATAGTTTTCTTAAAGAATTAAAGAATGGGCCCTTTTCACTGTGATGATGTGCTACTGGAGCTATCAAAATAATAATCATAATCAAAATTATAATTGTGGTAGTTTTCTATCCACCACTATGAAAGTTAACCTAGGCATGACTACTTCCACCTCTGAGACCCAAGGAAATGTGAAAAGGGTCCATTGAATAGAATCAGTCTGAATCAATACAGTCAAATGATTCTGACTCCCGTCACTATTGTGTGAATGCATTTGCTCGTAGGTTATATACCCCTGCTCTGCTTGTTCATTCGGGTAGGCTGCTCCTGGTGTCTCCGGCTCTGAAACGGCCCCTGGTGGTGAAACAGGTTCAATCCCGTCAGCAGCCAGACTCACTGGAGAGGCCTTACTCTGAGGAGGAGATCTGTCTCTACCTCTCTCCCTCTCACCAGAAGCACCTTCCGGGGTGTAGCGGGCGTTGGGGTCCGTGGGGGTCTGGGCTTGGGGAGCACTGGGGGGACGAGTGAGATCCAGCACAGGGGAGTTGTGATACCCGAACACAGGCTGCAGAGATGATTGACCCCCTATCTGGCCTTGCTGTGACTGCCGGGTGTAGTCTTTAGTGATCACCTCCTGTAAAGAGAAAACATCCATTTTGTGATCTTCGTAAAAGGTAAAATTGATCAAATAATTTAAAAATAGTTTTTAATTGTGACAGATTGTTTCATTTAACTTTTTAGAATTTGGGGGCATTTCTGTGGCACTTACACTGATGTGCTGGGCAAGGGTGACCACTCTCTGAGAGCCTTTGACGGCTGAAGGTGGCTGCTGACCTGGAGAAAGTCTGTCCTCAGACCCGTACAGCTGTTCTAGTGCCTTTTGGTGAGCTGCAGAAAGGATAGGGAAGCACATGTAGGCAGGAAGAGAAGAACACATGAAAGTACGATTGAGTACGGGGTGTCAAAAGGCTCTAGATCACTCTGAGGGTAAGAGCAGAGACGGGTGTAAGCGGTGCAGTCACATACAGGCTCTGGGATTACAGTACTCAATGACTTGCTCACATGTGTGTTCAGAGATCAAGCCAACATTATGGAGGCATCTGACCGTAGCGAAGTATAAGCACTGTGCTGATTAGCAGAAATGCTTTGAACAAAAACATAACAATAAAACAGAAGCAAAATGCGTGTTTAAAATGAGCTGTGAAGGTTGGAGAGGTGGAGGTACCCTATTTAGGATAATGAAGCTGTACATTGAATTTTTCCCAGTTTTCACACTAGCCATAATTAAATTTACAACAGTATAAAGTATATATTGACAAATGTTGTATATATTGACAAATGTTCTTGCTTACTATATGTTTCCCATTCCACTTAATTCTATTTATTATTTTTGCTGTTTTGAGAAAGCCTCCCACATATGTATGGTCTAAACATATATATATAATTAAAAGTAATAATATTTACATTGACAACTCATGGATTCAATTCAAATTACTGAGCAGACTTCAAGCACATCCAAGAACAACACTGGTAAAATGCAAAGATGTGAATCGTGAGGAACTATTGTCAATTGTTTCAGACACTTCACAAGTTTTTTTGTATTTTTAATGTGCCCCAATAAATATGGTCCTAACAATATATTTTGAAAAGTATCAACAAATCTGCATTTATCATTATCAAAAAATACAGTAAAACGGTTATATTATGGAATAATATAGCTATATAACAATGCTGCTATATAATAAATAGCAGTTGTGTCGGTTAATATTTTGTGGATGGTGTTTTTTTTTCCCTTTGATGAACAGACAACTCAAAAGAACTGAATTTATTTTAAAAAGAAATATGTAATACTGTAAATGAATTATTGCTTCTCAATCTCACTCACCTCAAAGGTTTTTTGTATTTAACGCAAGACTCATGTGTTTGATACCAGCAATATTTTAATCTTTTGTCTGCATATTCAAAAAGATGGTGGAAGAATCCACATATTCAACAACCATTAAAAATCAAACACATCATAAATCATTCAGCTACAGATGCATCTTGACCTTTTTTCTCTGTAACTTCTAAAATTAGTTTGCTTCATGAAGCTATTAAACTGTCAAAGTGCCACTGCCCTCCCTCCGAAAAAAAGGAAATGAAACGGGAAGCAAACATGTAGAGCTATGGAATGTTCCCCAAATTAAAAGAAGAAAAAAAAGAGGTAAAGAGGGAACACAAGAGGCAAGCCAATAAAGGCATTATGAAACGATGAACCACCACATGACTGTTGAATGAGTTCTTAAAGTTCACCTCAGGGTCTCTCTCTGGTCTAGAAAAGCTTGTTTCCAGACACATCATTCTGGACCATTAGGGCGTAAAATGAATTATCTGTCCACTAAGATATACGCCTGTGGCTCATTACATAAAATTGTGGAAGTTTGGACTGAAACGTGCAGAATCTCCCCTCAAAATTTGGATTTGGTAAATGATCATATAGGTTTAGGTAATGCAAAAGGGGAGGTAAACCTTTGGTGGTCTTTAAGCAATGCTTCAGATGCCAAAAAAAAAACAAAAGCAATAGGTAGAAGCATATTCCAAAAAAAAAAAAGAAAAAATGAAAACTGGGTTGATTCTGATCAATGCCAACCACCACAAGCGTGCACTAGGCCACAGACGTAAGGGGGTGGGGATGAGGCAGGGGCACAGGAGGGGTAAAGGAAGGGTGGAGGGATGGAAGGTGTTGGGTGGATTGGTAGAGAACAGGAAGGACAGGGAGGGGAAGGGAGGGGAGGGAAGGTGGCGTCAACAGCCCAAAGGTCCCAGAGCGTCTTACCATCACAGGCGCCGTTGGTCGCGAGCGCACCAGTCTCTGGCATCGCCGCATCACAAGAAATTTGATGCATGATTATCGCGTTTATGAAGTTGGCCGCTGTCATGGTGGTCTTACCGAGTGCTCGAAGTTCGTGTTCCTGTATGGACATCACTTTGTTTTGAGTCTTTTCCCTACTTGACGCGCTGCCGATGCCATCCCCACCGCGAGACGGCATAGAACTGGTGCTGCTGTTGCTTTCAGGAGCATGCAAGGGGTGCCCTCGACTTGTGGGCAGACCGAGGTGGGCACCAGGGGCCTGGCTGTACGGAGAAGGGTATGACCCACCGGCACCGGGGCTGGCCAACTTGGGGTCAGACTTGGAAGAGGATGAAAGATCCGGATGTTTGGGCAGACCTCCACGCCCATGGCTTTTGCCCCCATCTCTGTTGGAATCTTTTGCATTTGAGTCTGTACCGGATGGGTAACCCTCATTGGCTAGACCAGACCGAAGGTGCCCACTAAAGCCCTGGTAGCGAGCAGATCCTGGTGGCCTGAAGAAAGAGAAAGGTAAACAAATTATGTTGTTAATCTCACTGGACAGACCCATCAGAGAGGGGTTTGAGCAGCGGAGACTCACCGTAGCACAGAGGGACTGTTGTGCTCAGAATTGGGCAGGCTCTTTGAGCTGGTGTTGTGCAGAACGCTAGGTCTCTGCTGCATGTTGTCCTGGGGGCGAGGGGAGAGTGGAGATGACTGGTGACTATAGGGATGAGACGGGGGACGAGAACTGCTGCTGCTGCCGCCACCGCCCATCTGTTCTGGTGCTCCTGTTTGGACACAATGTTCAGACATTTAGCAATGCTAAATCAATCTACATATTGATTATTGGCTAAACTACAGTGACACAGAACAACTCTATATTAATCCAATTATAACTATAGCTGTAAATCAACATGTATATCAACATATATATGCATATATGTATATATATATATATATATATATATATATATATATATATATATATATATATATATATATATATATATATATATATATATATATATATATATATATATATATATATATATATATATATATATATATATATATATATATATATATATATATATATATAAAGCTGAAATAAAATGTATAAATAACTTAATTTACTTAGAATACATAGGTGGATACTAAAACTAAAAGCTTAAAATAAATGAAACCCCATCCCCTCACCAAATTAACATTTAAATCAAAACTGAAAATATAAAAATATAAAAAATTAAACATGGATAAATACAATAAAATTATATACATGATTTTAGAATAACAGCTTCAAAACCTTAAATGAATTATCAAGTTAATTCTAAAATTTGTGATTCTATAAACTGATTCTATAAATATTTGCTAAAAAAAGCACTCAATGAAAATAATACAAAGACGTTACATAAAGTGGCCGTACACATTAAAAGTAAAAGGCAGTGAGGGCACTCACCTGGTCTCCATATAGGGGCATGTTCCACGTTACCATGACTGAGGGACTTGTCTCTTTCTCTGTCCCTGTCTTTCTCACGCTCACGTTCCCGTTCTCGCTCACGCTCTCTCTCTCTGTCTCGTTCCCTCTCCCTCTCTCGGTCCCGCTCCCGCTCTCGCTCACGATCCCGCTCTCTTTCCCTCTCTCTCTCCCGTTCTCTTTCTCTCTCTGAGGATGCCGAACTGCCTTGGATTTTGCTCATGTGAGAGGCTCCTACTATTGAGAGATAGAGGTATAAAGTGAATGGTACTTACAAAGAAAGTTTTAAGTCTTCAATCACCAAGTTGTTTGTTTGAGTGAGCGTGTTGCTTTGTACCTGGTGAGATGGGAGATGTGTTGTAGGCTCCGCTGGGGAAAGCTGGAGAGGTTCCTGGGATGTATGTGATACGATCCATGGGAGATGCAGATGTTCCTGCAAATGGACATAAAAAAAATTCATGCGTCTCTGACGATAATATGTACTGTTGTTTTTAATACGATTGCTTAATTTTGTATTCAGCTACATGACCAGGTTACTTGAAATAATTCTCCCCAAAAAATAATAATTAAAAAAATATATATACCTTTGTTTACTAACTTTCACGCAATTGTCAGTGAATAATGATTATTACTTTAGAAGACTTAAAATATGTGAAGGACAAAAGACCCTTTAAGGACCCCTCACCTCTTGGTGTAGGTGAGTAGGCTAAGTTAAGAGACTGCTCTCGAGGCGTTAGGCCTCTGAGCAGGTCGGGTCTCTGAGCAGCCATGGCGGCAGCAGCTGGCCATTGGTGCATCTGCTGGGAGGTAATGTAGTCATTGAAGAGTGTCTGTCTGTTCTCCAGGGCTGCTGTTTCAGGGAAACCTCTGATCAGGTAGGGTGGGTAGGGATGAGGGTAGCCAGGGCCAGGGGCAGGTGACGGGCAGGTAATATGCTGCTGTGGAGACAAGAAGCAAAGTCAAAGCCAATTGACAAATACATTAGATAATGCATAATGTACTACAATTTTTTTCAAATATAAAAGTTTGGGGCCACTTTGTTAAGGGTCTAGTTTATGTACAGATGCTGAAAAATTATAATACAATTTAAATCAACTGTCCTAACTATTATTATTATTAATTAATTAATATATAAATAAAATTTGATCTATATCCTGATTTCATATATATATATATATATATATATACAAATGCATATATATATATATATATATATATATATACAAATGCAATTTTACTGGTCTGGAAATTACACATTCCCAAGTATTTCATAATCATGGAAATTTGTACCCTAACATTTGTTTAATATTAATAAACTTCACATTTCAGCGTTTAAACCATTTTTAAGAAAATGAACAAGTTAAAAGTGTTAATTATTACATTACCTGGCTCAATTGGGATTCCCCTGGGCAGAGTTGCAGGATCAAATTGTAGCGGTATCTGGCCACGGAACATCTCTGTTCCCAGCCCCTGCAGGATCCTCTCATAGGCCAAAGACGCAGTGTGCTCACCAACCGCCAGTGGAGACTTAGTGGAGCTCACCTCTCGAGGGGTGGGAGTGGCTTTTCTCTCCTGCTGCTGGGCCTTACTAGAACCTAAGTCACACACAGTGAAACAACATGTAAACATCATACAAACGGTCACCAGCTCCTGAAAGCCAGTGATTGCTAGAACATGATACCTTCATGTGCACGCTGTGAGGATTCCCTGCCGGATAGTGGAGAGGCTCTGTGTGAGGGCGGAGGGTAGCCAGATCTTTTGTGATCTTCATAGCCCACTGGACTGTGGTGGGGTCTGCTCTGCTCTCCACTAAGTGCCAAGGGAGAAGTACGGGACAGAGAGCCAGGGGTGCTGACCACAGCGCTGGGTCGTGATTTGCTCCCTACTTCCTCATAGCGGGCCCTGTCAGACCCTCTGTGCTCGGGCCTCAGCTCTAGATGAGAGGGCAGTCCAGAGTAAGGCCGAGGAGAGCTGGCGATGATGGACCGCACATCATGGCGCTTGGATGAGCCAACAGGCTCTTGTTTCAGAGGGGTGCCCTGTAGTACACATATTTAGTAAATATTCAGTTAATTTGACACCGGGCTGAGTGGTTTTGATCTTTAAAGTATACTGTAAAGGCAGCATTTTAATCTTGTCAAATCTTGTTACTTTAAGATTTTCTTTTTGAATGTATTTAAATGAACAACCTATTAAAGAATGTATAGAATGAAAAATGTTCGGATTTTGATCCATAAGGAGTCATTAGAACCTGTTCTGTCAGAGACCTTTATTTTTTAAGAGTGTACCCTAGCTATCATAATTTTGTGAATTTCAGGATTTATATCACTTGTGTATTTTCAGCAGTTTCAGACAAAACTGAAACTTTGTTGATTATTAAATAAACATGAGGAGGAATTGTGTAGTACTTTCGAGATTTTACTGTCAGACATTATTAAACTTGTCAGACATCTTACTATTCCAAGAAAACACCAAATCAAAACCAAATCACCTGGGTGATTGAGCCCTCTTTAGGCTTGCCTATCACAACCCCTTCAGGAGGGATCAGGTGGATGGAGCGTCCTCCCTCTTTGACGGTGGTCACCATACTCTCATGAGAGCGTGATTTAAGCGTGTCAGTGGGATGACCAGGGCCACGAGGTGATGGGGAACCCTCCCTTTTCATCTGTTTAACCTCCCGACGCTGACAGTCGTCCCGAGGAATTCCTGGGAGAGAGAGAAAAAGGAAAAAAAAGATGTAGAACAAATTAAATGAAAGCAGGAGATAAAAGCGATCGGCTGAGTTTGAGTTTCTGAAATGATGCTGACCTTGGGATATGGATCCACGCATGTGATGTAGATGAGGACTATCACGATCGTGAGGCATTGCTCGACTGATCAAGCCTGCGAAAGAGAGAGACGGTAGGTGAAGGAAAAAGGACAAACAGTGGAACTGTCTATGCTTATTAAAGAAGGATATTTTATGCTTACCTTCAGCGGCTGATAGTGAGTCTCTAATGGGTGGCACACGAGAAATGCCAACCTCCATCATGTCATAGGTCCTTTTCAGCCCAGCCATGTCTCCACGACCCTCTTCCTTAGAATTTGGACCCCCTGTGTGTTCAAACATTAACAGTATTCAGAGACAACTTCTCCCTTTATTAAGTTCTGAGCATTTGCATGTTTGTGTACACTTACGGTCAAAGGAAAGGATGTGCCCACTGATGCCCTCATAGACCACATGCCCTTAGAAGGAGTGTCTTCTCTTCTCTTCACTGCTGGGGCTGTCCTCAGTGATCAGACGGGTTATTGTGCCCTTATACAAGACATCTGCAGGAGTGCCCTGAAAGAAATAATAGGAAAGTTTAAGAGATTTTTTTTTTTTTCCCACGCTTGTGCTGGGCAAAAAATAATGAACTATTTTGAATGGATTGTTGATGTTTGATAATTGCTGCGAGTAGACAACATCAGAGAAGAGATATCATTTTGAAGGGGAAATTACAGACACAGCTACATGAATTTAAAAATATTAATGATATGCATGGATCTTTTATAATAAACATGGCAACATAACATAAAAACAGTAAAATGACTAATGCACATGTAAGAGAAAAATAATAAAATAATCAGCAGAAACTATAAAAATGTGAACTATAAAATGAGGCAAATTTACAAAGCTATTAACTTTGATTGGATGTCTCACTTCTTGAAATACTTTTTCCAAACAGTGTCTAAAGCCAACTATGAATAAAAAGAGGTGCAAAAATCCAAAATAAATAAATCATGCTGCAGAAAAACTACAAAAACTCTTGTAATTTTAGGAAGACTACAATGTACATCAAAGATGGTAAACGTTCTGGGGCCTCACCTAGTTTGGACCCCTTGAGTTGTGAGAAAAGAGGAAGCAAGCACTTTGAGTCATTGGTATTTCATATTCATATTTTTAGGCTAGAGTAATGAAGAATATGATCGTTTTGATTTTGTGCTACATGAAAGGTAAACAGTTAATTTTATAAGTTTGATCTCTAACTGGCTGACTAGATAATGTTTTAGCATTACATAACACCATATGTCACACAGCTGCCTATAACCGTATCTCAGGTGAACTTTTACTGACAATGTCTTTCAATAAATCTGCCAATAATGTCACACAGTTAAACACAGAGCTTATCTCTGCTCTGATTAAACGCTCGCACTAACCCATTCTGATTTGCCTGAGCGTGTAATGTGTCACAGTAGGTCACGAGTAAGTGCATGTTGGAGAGATCGGTAACAACAGACTGCGTAGGCGTATAAACACATTAATAAAAGGAGAGAAAAGGATTGGATGCTGTGTACATGTTGCTATGGCAACTGATTACGAGTTATGTCAATATGACGTGATATGGCTGACACACAAACTGCCCGTTCCATTTGCTTTTTGAAGGGGCTTTTATATGAGCTGACTGCTCACTGTAATACGATGATTCCGAAAATGAGAACATCACGCAACAGAAAAACATACACGATGACACAATTGTAACACTGTGCACTTTTCTTTTTTTAAATGTGTGCCGTGCAGACAGAAGCTTACCTGAGTGATTGAACCCCCTCGATATGATATGGAAGGTTCTTGATGCACACGTGTACCAGGGATGCCCTTCGTGATGCTGCCACCCTGAACAGCTGGCATGGGGCCTGTCAGGCGAAAGTTAACATATTTCAATCTCTTCATGATATGAGCCTTATTTCTGTATCTTAATCTCTTTGAATTAAAACTGAATTGAGAAGAGGGATAATGATTTGTACCAAACTCACCCCGTGACGTAACGCTGTCCTGTGAAGAGAGATTCTCACTCTGGGAAGAGGCAGCCCCGCGTGGAGACAACTGCTCCTGTTTAACCACTGGAAACCCTCCTGAGGAGACAGAAAGTGATGTTGGATATGGAAAATGAATCGTTATTGTGTGATCTCTCACAAATCGCAACTCAAACTCACCGATTTTCCTCTGGTCCATCCAGGAGAGAGCCAGGGATCCTGGTGCTGGGATTTTCCCATGATCTGAGCCATGAGAAGGGTTGTGCAATTGCACCGGGGTACCCTAGAATACAAGACAACATGTACACTGGCGTAATTATGCATGTGCACATTAACAAGCCATTAAATCTATTATAGAAGTTTAGTCACGATAGGTCCCAGTTATACGACATTCAAAGAACATTGGCACTGAGAGAAATTATGAGCTGCTTTTACCTGCGTGATGGAACCGCCAGGTTTGGTTGAGGAGATGAGAGGAGGGGTTCTGGGATATGGAGAGGCACACTGCAGCCATTCTCTCTCCTGCGGCTGAAGAGTGGGAGGCAATGCTGAAAGATGTATAATTAATTAGTTGTTAATAATAACAATATTACTGTTTTGACTGTACTTAATTATTTGAAACGCGAAAACATATTTGACATTTTTAGCTAGTTATTATATTTTGTGTGTTGCAAATATTATGATGATCACTATTATAGTTTTTGACCTAATTAACAGGGCTATGTTTTCTTACAGGGATTGTAGTGTAGCAGCTGTTCGTGGCTGAGTTTGGCCATGTCTCTGGGAGAGAGCTGGTACGGAGACATCACTGGCCGGCCTAGACCTACAGCCCGAATGTCATCAGCCCCAGGAATCTTTTACCATCCGCAAGGGAGAGAGAATGCCTGAGATTTATCTGCACACATGGGGAAAAAACAAACAAACAAAAAAAAACACAATGGTGACTGTCAAACAGATAATTATTGGACAGCATTCTACGACACTTTTTTTTGCCGAAAGTGAAAATGTCAAAGCTTAAATCATCACAACCCCATCAAAAGCAGCAATCTCCAGTGTGAAAACACACAGACAGCAGTTATTCAGACTGCTCCTTGCACACATTCACAGATCATCAGGCTCATCAACACACTGTAAGCTGGAATCTGCGAGCTTAGCGGCATGCAAACACATCTGCGAATCATTCACACTCCCAGAAATCAACACGCTTGATTAGAGTCTGCTCCAACAGTGAGTATGCGTGTGGTGTGTAAACCTACGTAATCCATGCAGCAGAGCCTGAAGCCATCTCTCTGTTTCCCTCCAGCTCTGCAGGGACAGACACACTGCAGCTCATCACATGGCCATGACCCAAGACTCTTTCTCTCCAAGTACTCGAAAGGAGCAGTTTTGTGACTTAACTTAGTTCTGAGTGCCCAAATTAAATAACACCATAACAATCTATTTTTTAATAAAGTGAAATTTCCCTGTTGAGGAACTCCTTTTCTCATAAATAACACGTAATAAAACCGAGATTGTGTGACAATCTTGTTATGGTCGATAATAACAAAATAAACTACACTAGTTTGTAGTTTGCACTTTTAATATAGAGTGTACTGAAAACAAGAGTAAAGAATAATGCACAGTCAGTATAAAATTGGTGTAAAAAAAAAGATTTTGCTGTCAAAATGACCTTCTGTCTGTACATTATCTCATTATTATGCTAATCCTCAAATAAATAAATAATAGAACATGAAATATTGATTTGAGTTGAAATTGTTTGACACTGAAAGAGGCCACAGAGAAGCGCGAGAGATATACAGACTAGCATAGCCACGTAGGAAATGAACTGCCAGAGCCAACAAGTTAATTATACACTTTAGTGGTCATTATACAAAGCACATTTGCTGGCAGAAATCTGCAACTGGTGTTTCAGAATCATTTTTGCCAAAGGGCAGTGTAGTAAATATGAAATCACGTCTGATGGATACACAGAATAAGGATCACTATTTTAGCTCCATACCAATACGTTCACAAATCTATTGTGCTAATGTGTTTTTAGAGAATAAAACTGGTAAGGCTATTGCAGTTGAGCATTTTAAAAAGGCTTTTTTTTGGTTGTATTTTTGTTTTTGGTTTTAGCTGGTTTTAATATTTCAGAAAATGAAGAGTTCACCTTTTCTGTGTTTTGGTGGATTATGGCAAAAATATCAGCACTATTCTGATAGTGCTACACTATTGTCAGTAGTGTAGTTATTTCATTTTAAATTCAGCAGTTTTCTGTTGATGAGCTTGGACAACCTGTGAGACCAATTAAAACCCTTGAATCTGTACGAGGAAAACTTTCACCCTGTATAATGTGAATCACCTTAATATGATCACTTAAAAGGATTATGTCTCTGACAATTTGCCAAACAACAGTAAATGTGATGCACCCTTTGCCTGTAAAACCAGTCAACCTGATTCAGGCTGATTCATCAGGCTGTTATTAAGAGCATCAATTTCAAGTAACAAAGTTTTTTTTTTTTTTTTAAACTGTATTTACATTCAACACTCATTTCACTGCACGTGTACACACACACACACACACACACACACACACACACACACACACACACACACACACACACACACCAGAACTTGCTTAATTGGTGTAGTAGACAACTGAGGAAAACAATGGAAGTTGAAAGCTAGAGAGGAAAAATAAACAAAAAAAAAATTGATGAAAATATAATGAAACCTAGAGGGATAAAGACCAGCTTACCTTCTCTCTCTGTCAGAGACACCAGGGCTGGCGAGCAGTCCTGACTCGTGGGCTGCTTGAGTCTCCGCCCCTGTGTTATGTTGAGATTTGGTTGGCTGTGGTTGTTGCTGTTTGGCCTCCTGGGAAGATTCATGTGCCATGGTAATCTGCTGCTGGTACAATGCAAGAGCGGGGCATAGCTTGCTGCTTCCCAGCAACCCAGGTCGGTCGCTGTCTCTGCTACCGACACCTCTGGCATCTACAAGCAGAGACACAAAATGTTCATTACACATCATTATACAAAACGTCTACATATATTCATGTAATATATTAAACGAGCGCTTAAAACTATTGTGCTCACAGCGCTGACAGGCACTGTATCATTTCATATCATATTGCGAAAGGAACTACATGCATGCAATGTCGGTCAAGTTATTGCGTATGAAATTACCGTAATTACTTGTAATGTAATTGCAATCATTATAAGCTGATTAAAGCTGCCTTATAACTGTGCCTGCATTGTAATACGTTATTTATGAGTTACATTAAGAACGCCTCTGAAATGGTTTTTAAAATTGTTCTGGAGCATCCCAGCACTGTCTTCCCCATCTAACACACCTGATTCCACTCATCAGGTCATTAGTAGAGACTAAAATGGGTCAGAAACCAATTTTACAGTCTGTGGTCACAAAAGATGATGAGAAAATATGATGCGTGTCAGATCCACGTCACATTCAGCAGTGACAGCTCTAGCATTCCTAGTTATAATTGTAAACTATTCATATTTTTTACAAAATCCATCAATACACTTCAGACGACATGTGATAACCCCAAGGTGCATAGGTTCATTTTACGTAGCTGTACTTGCGGACATACCTGACTGACGGACCAGCATTACTGCTTAGAAGAGGCAGGATAAATTTTTTTAAAACTTAGACTGTGTTTTTCTGAAAAAGAAAGTCATAAACACCTGGAATGGCTTTGGGGTGAGCAAACATGGGGTAATTGTCAATTTTGGGTGAACTATTCCTTTTTAATGAGTGAATCACTGAGTCATACATTGAACAGATTTGTTAAAATGGCTGATTAATTCAGGAATGAAGTCTACTGTCCTCATGAATGGCTCACTGAACCAGTAGCTCACCCAATTCTGTATATTTTCTTTGTGGAAATACAGCAAAATCAACAATATTCTATACATTACTCAGCAATATTAACTTTGTTGTTTATTGATTGCTATGTAATTGATTATTCAGTAAAGTGTATAAAAATCAATAATAAGTATGAAACCCTGCTGATATTTGGAGAAAAACAGCACTCTGGCTGGTATGATATTGCTTCACTACATATAAATACCACAAAAATCTCAAATGGCTATTTTAACTACAATATAGTAGGCTACATCACAGACACGTTTTGAGTGAGGAGCATACTTAATAATGTCGCCTCACACAACATTAAAACAACAAATACGGTATTATCATAGAAAATAAATATTGCACACCCCTAATGACCGCCACACATCCACATCATTGTCTTTAAACAGGGTGGTGTTCACAAAAGGCTAATCAATCATAGCAGAGGTCATTTACATTTAGTCTTAAACGAACAGCAACAAAAACAACCTGTTTGAGTCATTTAAAACAATTACGTTTTGTTGAGACTAACACCATGCAAGCTCCTCTTAGAACAGCTCATATCAGTTTCCACACCTCTCCTCTTGCCAAAGCTCTGACATTCTGGCTGTTAGCTCATCATGAGCGTCTGAATCGCTAAGAGCAGAGGTGGAAAACGCAGCATCTCATGGGAATAAAAACAGCCTTGGTAACCATGGCAACATGGAGAGAAGATGCTAATCTGTGTAATCTGGCCAGATATGCCAGTTGCTAACGTTTAAACCTCATGAATTTCAAACCACAAGTGACTGAAAACAAAAGACGAATGTCAGTATGGGTAGGTACTTACTATGGGAGGTATAGCGGCTGCTCTTTGCTTGAGCTGTTTGAGGTCCAGTGGTTTCTGAACTGGAGAAGTGATCACTCCATCATGGGCGAAACTCAACAAACTCGCCTAGCAGACGTCATTGTGTTGAGAGTGAGAAGAGCAGAGAAGAGTTATTGCTTAATATGGTCAGAGCCTCCTCATTCTCTCTTATTTACTGTCTTTGTAAACAGCCCATTAGCGCCACAAAACCACAAACACATGCTTAATCATCATCGCAACACACAAACAAATACAGACTTTCCACAAGCAGTCTTATGGAAATGTAAATGCAAAATACACAAAAGACACAGACAGACAGACACACACACACTCCTCAATCTGTTATGTTTGGCAAGCTCACAGGCTAATGTTTCTCTGACTTGGCCAACATATACAGTGTTCGCTGTCATGGAAAAATAGAGTCCTACAGGACAAATCAACAATCCCAGCCTCCTTAACTACAAAACACATCAGATCCACCTAAGCAACCAATCAGCCCCGCTTCTCATACACATGCACACTCACCTGTTCTTGTCTGAGCTTTCCGCCTCCTCCCCACCTCATCAGCGCTGCAAGTGGCGCTGAGTCGCTGTCTTGAGCTCCGCTCTTCCTCCATGCTCTTTCTTTTTGATCTCTTTCTTGGCCTCATCCACCTCCAGGGAAAGAGGTTTCCTATCTTCTCCTGCTGCCTCCTTACCACTCTCTGGTTCGATTTTTACCTCCTGCTTCACTCCACCTGTTCCATTTCTCCTTTCTCCACTTTTGGCTTTTCATCCGACTCCCCATTTCTGTAGCTGCCATGTCCTTGTCCGCTGAGGACGAGGAGGAAGTGGCATTGGGTGCAGTTTGGGCCTGCCGAGCCCTCTTTCTTTGACCTTGCTGTCATCTGAGGAGCGTGGGAAGGGAAGGCTCGTGTCTGAGCTGTTATTGGCTGCACCTGAAAAAAAAAAAGCAGGATGGGAAACATTGTAAGTAAGGCAGGACATGAATATTAGCTGAATCTGATAAGTGTGGATTGATTAGTAAGGCGCTTTTTTTGGTAACTTTATTTTCCTATTTGTTTTATCCACATGAAAACATTATAATATGATGATTTGCTGCTCAAGAATATCATTTGTAGGATTTTTTGTATGATTTTAATATAGCATGTCTCTTAAAAAGAATGACTGCTTTAAAAACGGTTTCATTTTAAAAATCATCCAGGGGCCCAGAAAAGCTCACAACAAAGAATCACTCTTATCTAAATCAAAATGTCCTTTTGTCAAATCAAAAGTAAACGAATCAGTAAATACACAGCAGGGAATTATGATAAGCCTCATTTTCCCACACTGCATAACAAACCTCAGCCGTTGAGTGTGCTCTCCCAGCTGGATGTAATTACACAACAACCATAACATAATAAGCACTTCCTTTGCTGGCTTTTCTTTCACAAGCTTTGACCTGATAAATGTGGCTTTATACAGAAAGCTACGAAAGCCATTTATCGCAAGCCACACCTGATTGCCAAACACAGCACACAAAGCCGCTTAGCTGACTTGTGGAAGTAACGACGTTCACAGCACTACATACACTTTGACACTTAGATGTCTGATCACTCCACTATAACACAACCACTTCTGGCAAAACGCTGCTCTCCTGAAAAGCAATTCATGCTTAGCAGAGAGGCGCTCGCCCTCTTTCTCAGAACTTGACAAAAGTAGGTCAGGGTTGTATCACGGGTGAAGAGGTCACAGGTGAGTCCAGGCCACGTGTTCCTGATATTCTGAGAAATGCACTCTGCTGTTTGATTCGAGCTGCTGTGGGATTTCTGGCAAACTACAAACCTCAGAGGTGTTTGGTTTCAGTGTGAATTATTTTTCATAGCTACGGTTGATAAATATAAATTACCAAACTGCTCATTTGTTTTTTTTACATCTTAATTGTGAGTTTTATTACTTCCATTACACAAAAGTCAATGAGTAATGTGCAACAAATGACTGTGTAGCGAAATGGACATTAGTCTTTGTGTAGTAATTATTTGTGATGATGTGGCTGTGTGAGTGTTCAAGAATCAATGTTTGTGTCCATACCACTCTCCGTCCCTCCTGAGCCTCCTCCTCATTGAAGCCGCTGACTCCCGATCCCTCCATCCTCTCTTCCTCTCCGCAGCTGATGGAGCGCTGGCCTCTTCTCGTTCTGAAGGAGCTTTACCTTTATCGCCTGCTTACTGCAGCTCTTTCTCTACGATGTTCCACAAGCACAAAACAACAACATGAAACCAATACTGCAGCAATTACTAAATAATTAGCCCACTCTCTAAGAACTGGCCGATTTTGGCCATGCTGTTGCAGAATCTCATCAGTTTCTGTCTCTTCTTGCAGATTAAAGTAAAGTTCTTACATTGGGAACAGTTTTGGGACCCACCATCACGGCGATAGCAGACCAATTTCTGCCATGCTGGGCAGACCTATGAAAGTAAGAAAGAAACATTCTCACTCTACTAACATTAGAAACAGAACAGAACTATGTGACAGGTAACTATCATCCTTAGCTATTTCCAGCGCACATGAGAGACAGCATCATAGTCTACATGACACAACTAAAATGTCATAATTTTCTGTTACAGAGAACAGGAAATAATGAGAATAGCCAGGTCGATGAATCACAATTTACCAATTTAAAACAGATTAAAATAAAAAACAGGTATGAGAATCAAATTCAAATTTGAAATCAATGCATCTTAGTCCCATACATTTTAACAGTAGTGTATGTGTAGGTCTAATTTTTTTCCCCTACCTGGATTGTCCCCACTAAGTCACATGCACTCAAAATAGGCTGACACCAAGGCTGTTACAGTTTATATAAGGTTATATTACACACTGCCTAACAGACAATATCTTTCAACCTTCTTACACAAAATCCCAGTGCGCTGGGTAACGGAAGCCTCAAGTGTTCCCATTTGCCCAGCCTTGCATCGTCATTAAAAAAACCCTCAATAAAGGGTCAAGATCATGTCCTCCCTGTATCGTCTGGAAGGGAGGAAAGTGGGGCAACCTGACATGAACTGTTCTCAATCATTTAACACCAAGCTAACGCTCAGCCAGACAGCAGCCAAGCCGTTGTGTGCTGGTTAGCTTACATTAAAGGAACCTATCTTGTCCAGTCTAAATAGCTACTTTGATTTATAAGCTAGTGACCACAACAAAGAACTGCTGCCCCTCCCATCAAAGATACAAGACAGTTAGTGTAGATTCAACTGGGATGGAGAATGAGATGGGAGAGATAAAATGAAAGTGTAAGTGCACAAAATGCTCTTAGTGACATTACAAACAAGCAAAGCAAGAGGAAGTCATTTGAAGTCTGATTGGTATGTATCCTCACCATCTCTGATCTTTGTTTATTCTTCAAACTTCCAGTTGTTTATCAGAGCGCGCCTCCCTAATCTATATAACATGGCAAACACACAGACACTTCAGCAGAGCAAAGATAAGCTAAAACCGCTTAAATAAAAGCCTGTTTAGCAATATACATATACACAATTACCAGAAGTACTTCTATATATAACAGGTCAAGAGTCAGCTCCCATTCTTACTTGTGAAAATCAACTAATAGCAAAGTAGCATTAAATCCAGCAAAGTGTCAAACACAGTCCTAAATGTCCTGAAAAGCACGTTTCATTCATCTTCAATTTCAAAACATCGCATTTTGTCAGTACCTCCAAATGTTAGAGTGTACTCACTAAGACAATGCATCCAATCAGCTTTAGTAATTCAAGAGCATGTACCAATGCACCATCAATTGAAATCCTCAGCACTGAGCCCTGTAGATCATCAATCAGGGAGTTGCATGAAAATATACAGCCACTGGTCCATCTTCCCTCTCTTTCTATCTCTTCATCAGTTTTTTTATCTTCCCGCTCTCACAGGATTTCCATAGAAATGCTGGCAAACTCTTGGAGGCTCCAGAGCAGCACGAGGAAGAGCAAAGTAGAGAGAGAAAGGGAGTGGTGTTGGGGAGGGGAAATAGGCTCCCCATTCTTCCTCTGATAGTTGCACTGTCCTTCTCAAATCTCTCTAAACAGAGTGGCCTTCTCTTTTTCTTCTCCTCCTCTCCCTCTCCCTCTCTCTCTCTCTTTCGCTCTCTCTATTTATCAAACTCACGCGCTTTCTCTCGCCAGCCCCCTCTCTCTCTTTCTGTCTCAAGGCCACAGTTTTTCCCTCCTCTTCACTGGCTGCCCATGGCTGGACTTCTAACAATAGAAGAGTAAGGCTGAGATGCCAGTGACTCCCACCCCCTAATGCCCGTCCTCCTCCCTCCTTCACAACCTCATCAACAGTCTCTTCTATGTTCCACCTCTCTCTTCTGCGCTCTCTAATGCATATTATCTGTGCAAAACACATCTACGCTCAAACACACAAAAACAAACAACGAACAATGAGCAAGAGATTGTGGCAGAAATAAAGAGAAAGAGAGAGAGATTTGAGAGGTTTGATGTTGATATCATGAGAAAGCAGAATGAAGAAGAATTCCTCTAACTATTATAGCACCTTCTTCAATGTGACCTCTACACACAGTCCTTAACAGCAGTGGCAGAGAGGAGAAACAGAAACTTACCAAATCCTTTAATTCGTACCAACCACAATTCCAGCCACTTCCTTCCTCTGCACTCCAACAACTAGATCTAACCCTCACTCAATGTTACAGAAGATAGAAACTGAAAGACAGGAAGACAGAAAGAGAAAGAGATGGCTAAAAAATGGAACAAAGAGAAATAATGAAAAAGAACAAAGAAAGGAAAAAAGGTAAAAAGAAAAACAAAGAAAGAAAAAGACAAAAGCAGGAATATGAAAAGAGACGGAGACAGAATAACAGTAGAGAGACAGAAGGGAAAAGAAAAGAAAGAAAGGTAGAAACAGAAATAAAGAGACCAACAGCAACACAAGAAACAAAGGCAGTTGGAAAGAAGGCAGCTTACACACTGCAGCTAAATTTGGCCTGTCACACTCCTTATCAGAGCTGAACCCGTTTCTGTTCACACAGCTTCACTTATTCACAAGGTGACAGCTGAGCTCATGTTTATTTAAATATGACTGTTACTTTCATAACTGCAGTGTGTATGTGGCAGGAGTTTTTTTATGACAGTGGGCGTTTAAACAAAAAATTATCCCACATTACCTCAGCATTTTTAGAGCTAGGAAAATGTTCATATGCACCTTTGAGTCTGCAGTTTCCTGCCTCTAAAGCATTTAGAAAGGAACGCAGGGAGGGGAGCTGTGTGCAGTAGCTTCCTCAGAGTTATAGAAGTCCGCACAGGCCTTTGTCCACTTGCCAAAAATAAGAAATTTGCCCCACGCCACATACACTCCACTTCCTCTGTTTACTCAGAGATATGAACACAAGCAGAGCCACCTGCCTTTAAAAGGTTGTGCTGGCATTAGAGTAGTCACAGAGTGGAGCTGCTCTCTCCCTCTCTCTCCGTGTGGAGGAATGCAGCAGAGACAGCCAGATACCATTAACATATATTACTGCTGCCTCCTCTCCTGCTTTAAAAATGATCACAGATAAACACATTAGCATAGAGGCTGTAAGCTGATTTCAAGCTTGGACAGGTAACTGGCTGGTGTTAAGAGGGTCATGGGGTGAGGGTTGCAGTGTATTTTTGAGAAAGTAATAGTAAGGTAAAGATAGTAGGCACATTGAAGTTTGATGTTACTATGTTAAGATACAAAATAAAACATATACAAGTTAAGTGGCAATATGTGAATGAACAAATAGTAAATTATAATAATAATAATTATAAAAAGTGGTTTATAAAATTAAAAATCCTTTTCCCCAGTGGAAAACTATTTATAACAAATGTGTGTTTTTTTTTTTTTGCAAAAAATTAATTAGATTAATAAAAAAATAAATAAAGAGTCGCCACATCTTTAAGACTTCTATATACAATTACTTTTTAATATGTTAAGACTGAAAATCAGTAACATTGCTTTGAAATTACTGAAGAAAAACAGGAAAGAAATGGAAACAGTCATGCGTTAACTTGCTCATGTGATGTGTGTGTCCTAAACTTCTGAATGAGTTGTTTTTGCAAATGAATCACCAATACATTAACAAGCACCATTTCAAAAGAAGGCGCTCTTTAAAATGAAGATCCACCAAAATCTAAAACACAGCATAAACATACTTGTTGGCTTGATCAAGGACCCCTTGATCTTGTAGTCTGAAACGATAAACTTGACCAGGCCGGGGACTTTTACTATTAATTAAAATGTTATTAGGATTTGGCAGATCGTGTAGTGGTGTGGAGCCAAGCGGCCTGATGGATCAGATGTGATCTGCCGGTGCCAAGAGAGACAGAGCGACGTGGGAAGCAGCTCTCTCATCTGATGAGTCAGCAGGCGTCCGTTTAACACACTAATAGTCTACATTATGGTCAAACACCAGCGTACAAGAAAGAAGATCAGACCTTTTATCTTTACTCAACTTTCTGCTTTTACTGTAAATATCTCACACAAAGTTTTGAAGGACCATTAATGAAGCTCTTGTTGATAAGTCACCCGAGTAAAAAAACACGTCAGGACGTCCAGCTGTCATAAAGACGTGGCTCCCACATATAGACACATTATTGTGTGCGGTATCACTAAGTGCATGTGTGAAATGAGGCCAAGGGCACAGTGTGATTTAGCTCATGTAAATGTTTGTGGAGTTGCTAGGCCCAAGTGTTAAGGTCTTATCTGGCAGCGTTACATCTAGTTAACTGAACACAGGGACATCCTAACTGTCAACATCCTATCAAACAAACAAAGAGCCCATTACAACTTTTTCATAGAAAACATTATGGTCTTTGAAACTATATTTTGATCAAAACAACCTAAATAATAAGAAACAATTACTAGCGATGCTTTGTAAGGTTTTCTGAAACCAATTATGTGTACCAGTAGCTCTATACTGTAGAGAATATTGCAGTGGACAGCCCAGTGTATATGTGAAAAATATAAATGTGGACAGCTTGTCAGGCATGATATTACAGTATTACAGAATGCAATAGTTCACAGAACATATCTGAAGTGCAAAAACTCATCTAAAGTAAACTGGATACTAATCAGAGTCCTTATCTATGCTAAATAATATATGATGTCACCTGCTGCCACAAGTCTCCCCAAAATCCTGTAGGAAACACTTTTGCATTGTCTATTCAACCAAACACACCAAACACAGGGTCTGACCTTTCTTTGCAATCTCCATCTCCTCTTTGATTCCAGCTTGAGAACTCTCCATTCATCTCAAGATTTGCTAAAGCGCACAGAAGAAAGAAAAATGTCACGTAGCGTGTAATAATACAGAAGCCTCTATAGTGCTGTTCGGTGATGCATCTTGGCATGCAAAACCCAGGTTACTGTTTTTCAATTTACTTTCTAAATGCAGCTACTATCTGCACTTGAATAAGAGAAGTTTTAATAAGAATTGTTTCCAATAAACTATTTTAATAAGCAATTAAATCTGACATATCTGATGGATCCTATAAGACAACAAATCATGCAACCAGATCATTCTTCATTAAGTAAAATGCAAGAGGAAGTTGACTCAAAATAAGAGAGTAGCACATTAACATTCATACTTTAAGTAACCCAACCAAACTAAATGCACGAGGCTTAGGCAAGGCAAGAATCTCAAAGGTGAAGTGGCTTATATGAAGAAAATGACACGAGCTCTTCTGACATTAGTAAAGGTTCAAAAAGAAACTGCCACAGGCACTGTTTTGACCCTCATGCTGAAGTATAGGGGCGCTTTTTAACTGAATCACAATCCCAACAAAAAGTTCAAGAACACTCTTAGCTAAGCTAGATGAGACTATAAACATCATGAAAAAGTGCATTTAAATGAGATTGAAATGCCTTCTCAGCGTAAAACAGGGAACACTGTGACGAGAGAGGACAGATAGTTTTCTACTCAACCCATCAAAGTATTTATACAACATTTCATTATTAGGATAATTTTACGTTCTGTTATTTGATATTGCTGTTGAAATGTCCTCCACATTTAGGGAAAACAGAAAGGAAGTTCTAAAACTACAAGTAGGTTAATGTTATACAGGTAAAAGGTTGCATACACGGTTAATTTTTTGAAACAAAACAAGAACTCATTTAAACACATGTGACCTCAGAGACCCAGCAGAAAAAAAAGTTAAATGGTATGCAAGTGTGTATTGTACTAACCCAGCTCACTGCTTAGCGGTGAAGTGTTCTCTTCCTGCTCATTGGTCATAGAAGCGAGTGACTTCGTCGCTTTCCGGTGACCGCGGCTGTTTGCGATACGCCAAATCTTTAGCAGTTACAGGAGGTTCTTTCTCCTCCCCCATCTTCACCAGAGGTGTCATCTGCGTGAACAGAAAAAATATAGCATTATCATAGTGAAAACATGCTCTTATAGCAGCAAATTATTCATGATTATCAAGATAGATTGGCAGAGCGAATTTCTGAAAAACAAAAAAGCATTTACAAGATTTAAAAAAATCATTTTTAACTGTTAACCGATAACACACAATCCAAAAAAGTTTCTATATGAATGTGTGCGCACTATGCAAATGCTACAGCTCACTAGCTAGTCTAATTCCCCTTCAGCTGTGCAGCACAGTACTGAGGAAGTGGCTGTGGGATGAGCAGACCCTCATTTATCTTACCTGCATTATCCATCTTGTAGATACAGTACTAAATATAGGAGCAGCAGCTGTGCTCTGCAGGTTGTGGGAACCATGGGAAAAGTCTGAGAAATGCACAGACTCCTCGGCAATGCACTCATTTAATGTATAGCTGGCATGCTGGGCGTATACTGAGGCCTGTGTATTTGGGCCAGTGCTAATGTGCTCTAATCACACCACTTGGTACTGCTGACTGCACAGGTTTAGTTTAGATTAATACACTGTTACCTATACTTCCTGGGAGTACTTTAATATAGTGTGCACCTGTGAGTGAACTAGCATTCAGAAACTAACAACTCATTAAATTAGGCTGAAATGATACAGAACCAGCATCTGTGCATAACCACTGTTTATTTAATGTTTCTGTATGTGACAGTCTATTATGCTAATATTAATCAAATTAGATAAATAGAAAGTTTTTTTGGTATTTATATTGTTTAAAATTAATTTAAATGTGTATATAAATAAAAAATAAAATATTTATTAAAATGTATGTAACTATATTTTAATAAATATTTTATTTTATATCTACATTAAACATTCTGTATATTTAAACAGTTTTTGTATTACTTATTTTACTTTATTAATTACTTAAATACTGCTTATTTAAAAAGTAACGTAATGTAATGAAATTAGTGATGTGGCAAAAAAATTCTGGCACTAATAAATTAAAAATGTTGGTGTCGTGCTCGCCAAAGTTGTATCCTATAGTATGTAAAAAAACTCCAAACTGCACTGAATCAGAGGACTTTAGCACTAGCATTGAGTGGCAAGTCAACCAGAATTCTTTTCCACCTGCCGGTTATATAACTGTGCCTTCGCTGTTTAAGCTGAATCACAGAGAAAAAGCAAGCTGCAAGGACACAGGTTCAAAGGATTTGACGAGAGAAAATGTAAGGAAAAACAGCTGATGGATGGGTGTGAGATGAGGTAAAAGGTGGCAAGTAATGAGAAAGATACTCACTTCATGCCATCCTCTTTCTCTTCTCCCTCTGCTTTGTCCTCCTCACGGTCTCCCTCCTTCTCTTTCTCCTTAGTCGTCTTTCTCTTCCCTGATTGTTGCGTTCACCTGTTGCTGTGCCTGTTGGTTATTCTGCCCGAATGCAGCAAATTAAAACGATCAAAAATCGAATTAAATCCTACTAAAATAAATTGTCATCCTGATTAAATTGTAAGAAAATGCTTAGATAAGTTCAAGTTAATCTGTGATGCTCCCCCTCCCACACACAAAAAAAAGCTGTCTAGAACCAGAACATTGTTCTATAAAATCTTTTTGTAAGGAAAAACAAAAGGCAGGTGATGTTCCTATCACCCAGGCCTCACATATGTATCTGGCTTTTCCTTCACCTAAGAATTCCTTTTGAATTATGAGGCACCATAAACTATCTATTTTTGTCAGGAAGGGAGAGTATGCTCCACTACAGCTTCTATAAAAGGAAAAACGGATGACAGAAAGATGAAGGGGGAGGGGACAGAGACAGAATCTGAGGGGACTGAAGACGGACAGATCAATGAAGTGAAAGAGTGCAGGAATCTCAACATCTCCATGCTCCGATTATGCCTCAAAGCTTTTCAGTTTGACAGACAGCCCCTCACATAACCTTACACGCACACATACGAGGATAGCCACGATACAGGACGATTCACATCAAATTTAAACAAATGCATTTCAGCTAAATTATTCTTCCATGCTAACCAGTTCATTCCAAAATATGACAAAAAATATATATTCTCTGAAACTATAAAATTAGACATCATGTCAGCTGCCCACATCCTTCATTACAGCGCTGCATGCACACACACACTCAGTTATTCATGCACAGTTAAACACACATATACAGACGCATCCATCCAAACAGTAACTTTTGCTTTCTGTTTTTCCTGTCTCCTTTTTTGTTCATGCTTTCTTTCACCACCATCAGGCTCATCCCACTGTATCCCTCACTTTCTATGTTTGTGGGACTGGCTGAGAGCGTTTTAATGCGAGCCCATTAAGATCAGAGCGATATTTAATGACCTGAGCAGAACCGCTCCAGCAGCAGAAGACCAGTAAAACAAATGTGTTTTTGGGCTGTGGGCTCATTATTCTATCAGCTTTATTGAGCCTGCTATTATTGCAGCACACACACACACACACACACACACACACACACACACACAGCACTCTCTCTAACAACTTCACCTCGTGCTCTCCTGCTTTAAAACAACAAAAACAAACATTTCATACAATCACACGATTCAACAGTTCCATGTCTTGCCTCACACACACACATATAGGAATTAATGAGTGTGTAAGATCAACAGAGAATCACTGCAGACTCCAACAGGGCAAAGAGCTAGATAATTACTTCATATGGTTTGTGCTCACTTTGAGGTGTGCGCCTGACTCATTAGAATCAAGCTGATTTATTTTTAATAACACCTCTCATTAAAAAGACAAGCTGAATTCACAGCGCCACTATAAACACTATAATCATGCTGTAATGAGGGACAGATCCACAAGCAAATAAACCATGTTTATATTATTGAATATAGCATAATGCCATAGTCAACATCCTTGAAGTTTTCAGTGCTTATGCTGTGTTCCATTCAACTCGGAAAAGTTGATTCCATCTTTCTACTTGGAAAGTGCAATATGACACCATTTAATGGAGGACTTCAACGCTCTTGCAGAAGCTTACTATTGATTTTGCAGAGAGGTTGGAGACATTGTGCAAATGGCGGAAAACACATCAGTGTTTTATTGTGCAACATTACACTATGAGAAGTCTATAAAATATCACAAATCATCTTCTCTGTTGATAACCACATATCTTAAAAACAATGCACCCAACTCTGAATGAAATTCAGCATTAAACTAACACCGTATTAACGGGCATGCTGGGAGATGTGGTCTCACACTCACCTGGCTCCTGCCTCGCGTGATGGCTCCTGCGAACAATGTTCTTGTAGTTCTCATTCTTCTTAGTCAAGTAGTAGAACAGGACACACTCAGCCACCGTCTGTGAGCAGACACACACACACACACACACACACAGAGACCCAGAGAGAGAGAGAGAGAGAGACCTTCAAAACTTACTCGTTCTGCTCATACACTCTGATCATATTCAAACACACTGCCTCCAGTGCAAACAATGAGATGAAGAGGTGGTATTAATAAAGATGCAGGTGTACCTTTCTCTCCAAAAAGGAGGCTATCAGGCCAAAGTTTTTTGGGTGCTGGATAAACCTGCAGTAAGGGAGAGGAAGAGCTGTGATACAGAGCAAATAACGTTCAAATGCTATATGATCACTTCTGTGAAGGTGATGTCTTTAGAGTGTGTTGATTCCTCTGGTAAGGTTCCTCATTGGCTCACGCTTAAGAACTAGACTAGACGAGCTCTCTCTCACTTCCTTTTGCTGCTGACCTCTGAATTGTGATCCAGAACATTAAAGCCTCTGCCACTCTCAAACCAAGTATGATGCAGATTTATAGTGATGCACTGAAGTGCATTTAAAAATAAAGTTTTGCTAATTAAATTTCAGTAACTGATAACTGAACTCTGTATCCTATTCATGGTGTCATATTTACAGTCAACCAGTCCAAGTGGTCTGAGTGTAAAAGTTACTACTGCTCAATATTTCAGCAAAACTAATTTTCACAAAGTTTACATGCTGACATTTTCTATGCTGACCTTTCTACATGATGTGCTAAAAAAAAAATCAATGCTTTGTGATCGGAGCTATTCAATAATTTCAATCCTAAAATATTAGCAGGCAAAATCCAGTCATTCAAAATAGAAATCTATGCAACTGGGAATTTTGTGTGACAATTTGCCATGTTAACCAACAGAAAGTGGTTTGATTTAAAACCGTCTCCTGTCAACATATAAATACACATTTTCTGTCAGTGAAATATTGTTAATATAACCTTAGTATATTACATTTTCTTCTTTTCATGTTATATTTTGTACTCAGGAATATTTATTATGGTTCTGACTCCGAAACAGCTACTGCCTAAAAGCACTTTTTTCACTAAAAAGACTGTGGTCATTCTAAAACTGTACTGCGTGTTTATTTCAGTTGAATGATCTTTACAGTCTGCCTGCAGAGGACTGGAGACGTCTGCTCAAGCAGTGGATGCTTACATCAGCATCAGCACAGAGATGTAGATTTTAGCTGTTCACGTTTCACCTAGTGCTGCACCACAAGCCAACTATCAAACACAACCACATGCACACAAACTGCTGAGCTCTTGAAAACCAGGAGAGAGTCGCTAAACCACACGCTGATGCACTTCAGTACCGATTTCATAACTCCTCATTCCTACAAAACAAAGTTAACATGCACATCAAAGCAAAGAGAACTGAACATACTTCTCACGGAAAGTGTCCTTCTCCTGCTCGCTCCACATGTTCATGACCTGTCTGTCTTTGTAGACCTTCATGGGATCGTCCATCAGCCGTTCATGTTGATGAACTTTATCCTCTGCTGCTCGGCATCAAACAGCATGGGAGGAATCACAGCTAACTGACGCATCTGCTTCTCTGAGTTCTGCAGTGAAAAGAGAGAGAGAGAGGAAGATGCAGTCACAAAAATGAAGCGAAAATAAATATCACGACAAGAAACTGAAAAACAGTAAAGGAAAAAGACAGTCAGCAAATATGTGGCCACTGAATCTTATGTCTATGTTGAGGAAGTGAATCAGCTACAAAACCCTATGGGTTGTGTTAAAGACTTGAATTTGTGAAGTCACTTTGATATTTGGGTACTTTTTTTACAGACAGATACATAAACAATCCTTTTACATTCATGGGTATGCCTGTCTATTAAGTCTAGCAATGTTTTATCCAGAATTGTTATTGCAGTTTTGGTTACATATACACTACTGTCCATGTTCGGTAAGACTTTTATATGTGTTATTTAAAAAAGTCTATTATGCTCATCAAGGATGCATGTGTTTGATTATTTTTTTCGATAGAAGTATTTTTTTGCAATATAGGTTTTACTACATCCATGCTAAAAAAATAAAATAAATAAATGGTAGCGGACAATAAGATTTGACTAATATTTTAATACCCAAAATACAAAAAACCCTGCTGCAAAGGCGAATCTTTAACTATATGTTGTCATATAATCATATAGAAGAGTCAACATCAACATGATCACAATGATTCCACAAAAAAGTTCAATGAGTGAATGATTTTGATTCTTTAAGATGGCTAACTTTGGTAAAATTATTCATTAAAAGTTTATCGTTAATTGTTCATGAATTAGATTACTGTTTTGAATGCCCAAGCATAATATGAAGAGATGTGACTTGCATTAATTAACGGTACAGTGTTTTGTTATCTCCACAGTAAAATGCATTGTTCCCCTATGGTACTGTAGATTTGCCACCAAAAAGCAATGCAGGAAACAGTGCACCCCTAACCTCTTGCTCCGAGATGCCATCGATGATCTCAGAAACCTCATGTTCGCTGCGGGCTGCTGAGGCCAAACCCCCACCACGCTGAGCCACTCTGCTGTAAACACACATAAACATAGACATAAATACACTTATGAAACTGCACATGACCATGCGAAATGTCTCAAAAGCTCACAGTAACACAGAACCGCTCACTTCTGCATGCGCTCTTGCAGCTCCCTCTGTTTGCGGATCTCAGGAAACTGTTTTTCGTAATACTCCCGCACTTTGCTCTCTTTGGCTCTGCGGCGTGGGTTATTCTCTATGCGCTCAACTTTCTTCTCCCAGGCCTCCATTAACTGGTCGTAGCGCTGGCAGAATTTCTGTTCCTGAACACACAAGTAAAAATATGAATATAAAAAGACTCATCAAGAGTGAATATATTAGAAAGTAACTACTAAAAGCTAATAAATTACAATTAAGTTTTTAACCATCCTATTATTCAATAACGACAATCTAACCACTCTTTCCTAAAATTAAGATCTTCACTGGGATCCTATGGAAGGTTTTTCTTGTTGTCTTAGTACTGAATTTTAAAAAAGTACCCAATATTCAGGTACAGCAAGCTGTGACAGTGCCCTCCTACTGTGTGTTTCTGAGCGTGCATTTTAGTGCCATCGCTTACCCACTGTTTACGAGCATGGTTTCTTCTTTTGAAATACAGAATGAGTTTCTTCCTCATTGCCTGATTTCTGCAAAATTGAAAAACATAATCATTAAGCAACATAAAACACGACCTCAAAGTTCAGGTGTTATGCATCTCATCAACATATACAAGAGAGTCCAAGAGTAAATTGTAGTGCACTAGCAATACAAGTAAAACACTAAACATGCAAAAAATTACGACAATACAGCAAATGCTTGTTTATTTAGGGATCTGATGCAGGTCAGATCAGTAATCATCTTTAATTTGCTCACTGCACACAGATTAATTCTCCCACGTGGCAGAGGTCACAACTATTAATCTACTCGCTTCTTGCGTTAATAAATCCTACACAAGGGTGTGTTTATCCTACAGCACTTCGCACAAACTGTGAATTTATGCCCACACGCTGAGGGAAATCGGCCTGGCATCATGTGCATTTGATGAGGCACTGGTGCACTTGGCAGGATCACTTTGAGTCATTGGTTTGTGTTTGTACTTGTGCGAGTGAGATTAAGTGTGTAGGTGCAGAGGTGGCACTGCATTACACGGCAGATGGCCGGCAGGATTAGCTGCTGTGCGAGCCACACTGGAACTTAGAAGCTCAACGCCCATGATCTTCCCACACATCAACTACTACACAAATACTTCCCACTGATGCTGCTCAGGTTGATAAAGGACTCTTGAGAACAAAACTCTCTATTGTGTGTGTGTGTGTGTGTGTATGTGTGTGTGTATGTGTGATCAAAGAACAGTTGAAATACATATTCTATCTTTCTCATACACATTTTTGTCTGTAAATTGTGAGAGCCAAATAACCCAAAAGACTGGAAGTAAGAGATTAACCACAATAAATTACGATAACTTGTGTTTTTATATATATATATATATATATATATATATATATATATATATATATATATATATATATAAAAAAACAAGCTCACTGAGTAGAAGTTAATTGACAACAAACTATTAATCAAAGTTATAAAAATACTGTGTAAATTATACATTTCTTCTTAGTGATTTAGTCAAGATTTTTAGTTTGATTAATATGTATGACTAACTGAATATCAGACTGCAGGCCAGATCTAATATACGATTACATGTGTTTCTGAGCATACTTAAAAAAGACGGCATTTTGACACAAGTGTTTATGACTGTCAAAGGCCTATAAAGCAGCGAAATAATCAGTTCAGTGCTCCTGCTCTCCATGAGCACCGTTTTCACAGGTGTGTGTGCGCCTCTCAGACAGCAATCAGAAACTGTCCCTACATTGCATATAAGCTAAATGAGTTCCCTATCGCTGCTGATTGCCTTTCAATAGAAGCACTGTAATTTCACGTAATCATTATAAACGCTGCAGTAAAGAATATTGCAAATAAGCATGATTGTAATTGTTTAAGCTCCAAATCTCTATGTCTCTCAGTGAATGGAGTAGTTTATGGTTCTGAATGAAACAACGAGAGATACAGAAAGTATACTCACATCTTGATGTTCTCATGGTACTGCTTGGTATCAGACGGCTGGTTATACAAAGGCTGCAGGGAGACAGATGAAAGCAGTGGAGTTCAGTTTCACACACACACACACACACACACACACACACACACCGCGGTCACATCAATGCATCCTAGCTCTGGGAGAACTTCTTTTTCTACCGTCCCATTTTTTAGCCAAGCCCAGAAACACAGAGGAGAGTGTCCTCTTCAACACCACATCTAAAACCTGCTATCATCATTATCACACACTTGTTTGAGCTGCCAGCGAAGGATTTTCCCGTGGGAAAATTGACATGTGGCAGCGATATCTCTTCTCTCTCAAAGCGTATGATAAAAGTGGTGGCACCAGAAGGGCTGTTCTATCACCTCGATTGTTAAAGCATTGGTGGTCACTTTCTGTTAGGTTTCTAATCTAATGGATTCTGAGTGGCGTTGCGCCAAAGGTTTCAGCACGAGGTCAACAGCCATGTTGTAAACAAATAGGCAGCAGTTCATGTAGTCACACACACACACAGGCTGAAGGAGTTCACATTTCACACTGTAGAGGTCATGTTACAGCTGTAGGTTTTCATACACCTCAAATAATACAATCACGAAAAACTGGCTGATGTGACACCTGACCGTATTACTCTAGCAATAATATGAGTTAAATTGTTAACATTTTAAATTTACTCTCCATGCTCTTTTTAATAAACAAGATTGGTGCAAAAAGAGGGAGAATATGTGAAAAAAGATACTAAAAGGAGAAATGTGCACTCACCAGCTCTACTCTGGGTCCAAGTCCCTCCAGGATGCGATGAGCCTCCTCTGCCTTTTTCTGTTCAAAAAACACACAGCACACATGTCAGCGGCACATCACCACAGCAACACACCTTACACTGTCTGTAGCACGCACACATAAACAAGCCAGTGTATAAGGGATGTACTATTAATAGAGCTCTCAACAGAAGACACTCGCTGCCCTCTGCCATCTACCGCTCTCCCCTGTCTCTTTGTGAAAGAGGAGAGAGCTAGAAAGAGGGGAAGAGGGAGACAGAAAGAAGGCTGGGGAGGTAATCCAATTAGATGCAATAAAGAAAGAAGAATCTATTACATTCTGTGCCATCTCAAATGCAGAGAGAGCGAGAGAGAGAAAGTAACAGAAAGAAACAAAAACACTAGAGACCTTAAGGCTGGCTATTTTGTGTCTCTTCCACAAACATACAAAATGAAAGCCCTAAAACTACTTTTTTTTTCTTTCTCACAAAAACCCCTCAATGTGTTTAGAGCAGTGATGAGGTTTATTCAATTTTTTGAGATGGGATAAATTAGGCCACTTTCTACTGGTCATTCATCGACTAGCCAGTGAGTGTGAAATATTATTATGCCCTGAGTACAAGCAGCTCACACTCTGAAATCATCTTTTTCAGTGAGCAGATCTGATCACCAGATCAATGCTAATTTTTTTTACTAATCAATCTCATCTATAACAGGCAAACAACAATCAGCCTACCGTAATTTTAAAGGGGACGTATCGTGGAAAACAGCCAGCTTTTTCACTATACCAAATCGTCGTTCATTATAGAAAATAAAATGAGTCACTCAAAAATCATGTTAGGATGAGCACAAACAAATATGACTGCCCACATTTATATAACATCTATTCAGAACACCGCAACATGAGCCACCCTGACATATGAACCACATCAGTAGATTTCACATAAGTAGGGCTGCAAATAGCATCTGTGCTGATAAGTGATTAATCTGCTGATGATTTTGTCAATTCATTTTTTCATATTTCATATTCAGAGTCTTGATTGGAATGTGATTTGATTTAAAAGGCATTTTTAAATTACTAATAAATAATACTAGAACTACTACTACTAACTACTAATAATAATAATAATATTACTTTAAAATATAAACTAAAATTCTTCAGCTAAACAAATATATTTTGTCATAATGCATATTTCTGTTCAAAATCAGTTCTCTCCTTTAATGTGTTATTCGACACTTGACTGACATATGTACACTTTGCAGCTTAATGCACACACTAGATGTTAGGGCAAACTATTTTCAATTTTATTGATCAGCTGTTTTATTGATTAGCATAACATAGGTTATTTACACAATGTAACCAAATTAGTGTTTTTATTTCCATGGCAGAATGAATACAAATCCCTTTGTTGCTGCTGAAATCTTGACTAACATAAAGTGAACTTCAAAGGAAAATAACATGGCGCCTTTAATATGACAATTTCCTCTCCTACAATGAATCAGCGTGATATCGGCACTTTAACAAAACTACCTTCTGTATTCTATCCTGTGGATTTCAGAGAGCATCAGTACTTCCTGGAAGAGAACAGGAAGGCGTGAGAGCTCTTTGGCAGTATCGCAGCATGAGAGGCCTTAATGGATTAAGAGATGGTGGGTGTGATTAAAAGATCACAGCAGGACAGAAGCCAGAACCACCTGACAGAGGAAATGAGTGAACAGACCTGGATGTACTTGAGGCAGCGAACAGTAAAAGTAGGATAAAATTATGTCGTAGATACATGAAGCTTTCCAGAGTACATGTTAAAATATAGTGCTAAAAGGCCTTTCAAGATGCGTTCAAAAAATATACCCAGCATTCAGATCACTCAAACCTCAGGAGGTGGTTTCAGATGCAAACCTGATGTGACAGGGCACAAAAAAATTAAAAATCAACTAACACAAAGACAAAAAGGCAGTGGACTCCACTGTTATATAAAGGTAACTGGAGTAAATTTCCCCATTGCAAAAATATTTCACATCAAATTATATGAGACACATACAGTGAGTGCACTATAGACTGTAATTCTCTAGTCTCTCCCACTAGAGGGACCACTAGCATCACAGACACATGGATGTTGCAGTATGCAGCATGCTGAGCCACTCTCCATGGCTGCATCCCAAATTACACACAATCCATAGTATATAGTAGCTTAGAAGTAGTGCACCCCAAATTATATTGCCTTCAAGTATTTAAAAGGAGACTAAAATGGTATGCTACTCACATCGAAATATCTAGATTTTCTGTTACAGTTCCGTTTAGACTTTTCCAGCTGTAATGTACTGTTGATAAGTAACAAGGAATAATGTCAAAACTGACATTACACTATCCAACAGAGTTGGGACTGATGTTAATACACCAATTCCGTTTACTGCTTTTTACAAAAATGAGGAAATATTTACTTTGCTATTAAAACAATATGCACGGTGCACAGTATGAGAATTAAAATGTAGCCAGAGTTTCTGTTTAAGAAAGTCTCCAGAGATGGAGAAGTGCTATGACTCAACACAATAGACTGTTTGAATTAGATGGTAGAGGGCTGTTTAGCATTAATCGATTGCAGCACCTCATTACACATTTAACAATTAGTTTCTCTCATTAAGATCTATCATAGCAGTTCAGCTTACCTGCTTCTGTTCACAGATGAGCTTCTCTGAACACCAATGTTAGTTTAACATTTATCTTTTATGTGTACTTGTCTAATGCAATGTATTTATGTGTGCATATGTGTAATCAGATTAAGTGTTTTTTGTTCTCACCTGTTTTCATCATAGATGATCTGGACAAGGCTGCGGTGTTTGGCTTCACTGGGTGGAGGTGAGATGGTGCGCTCTGGCTCTTGGGGTTTCGCAGCTTCTTCCTCCAGCTGTTGCTAAAAAAATTAATAAAAATACACACAGTATGAAAAGATTGTCCTAACAATCCCAACTGCTTTAAATCAACAGTGACAAATGTAAAAAAAAAAAAAAAAAAAAGTAAAATAAGTACTATATTGAAACACTTTTTTATAGTAATAAAGGACTACTACTGCAACCCTGAGAATAAGAAGACCACTACAATAAGAAGCCTGACACAACAAGAATGCAATATTACATGGGCTAATATTAACGCTATCCCCACATCAGAAGCACTGCTAATATCAGACGAGCTCTCTGATTGGCTGAGGAGCTCTAATGCTTTAGCTAAAGAGAGTCAGCGAGACAACTTAATAGTCAAAGATTGATGATCAACAATAATTTCACAGCTTATACACAGATGCACACAAAAACACAAAGGCCCTGGCTCCAATGAAGTCCTGAAAGGGCCTCCGTCTTGCAAACATGAGCTCAAACTCATATGGATCAGCTCTGGCGCAGGATCAAGGCGCTGTGTGTGTGCCGAGTTAAAGAAAATAAACGAGCCGTCCACCGCCGCTCTCGCAGACAGTCAAACACATGGTAATCTGATATTCGCACTTCTCTCTTCTCTCCATCACTCCCTTGCTTTACGTTAAAGTTTACCATACCATTTAATTGCCCCAGATGTTTTAATGCTTGGAGGAAACCTAAGGGGAGAGAAGAGAGATGGATGGGGTCTGTTACCTCACTGAAAAAAGATGCCAAATCTTACAGAAGAAAACAGTATGGGGGTTGAGGGGCAGATGAGGAGAGGTTCATTTTTCTTGGTAGCGTGACTGTACTTATACAACCACTCAGACTCGAAGCCATTTCACTCCCTCTCCAGTCCTCCATCACCCCCTCAATGGACTAGCCCATGGAGCGCAGGTGGCTTCGATTTATTGAGCAGCGGTTTGGACATGGTCCAAAACCTCAAGTGAATGAGGGGGTCTGTTTTACAAGAAGACGGGGTCTGCTTATATATTTTCTGCAATGCCCTGATAACCATGACTAGAAATATCTGAGAATATATTCTAATACAGCCCTATAATGCATACAGTTACTCTTTCGCCAATTAAAAGACATAAAATAGGCGCATGTATTTGATGCAATTATTCCACTGAAATAAGTGACCTAAAATTATACTGCTGCATTAACGCTTGAAGTAGACCGCTGACTAATGGCACTGCCAAGAAAAAAAGAGAGAGGGAAGGAGGCTAAGAGGAAAGAGAGGAAGTGTGTTTGCAGCCGTGTGGCCTGCTGAGGCAATAACCACACAATCATCACAACTTCACTCCGCACACACTCATCTACCATTGCTACTACACTAGAGTGTCCAGATTACATAACACTAACTGCACTGTGGATAAAAAGCATCTACTTATTGCAGCTCTGGAAGCTGCACTTAGAAAGAAATCCTTGTCTTCATCTAAATAAAAGGCTTTGCAAACTGTCCTGGTGCTTATTTTATAAGGCCAACTTTTTCAGGGGGGAAAAAAATGCATTCTAGGATCCCATCCAACTCCTTTCAGCTTTACGATAGCTGAGGTGAAGGTTACCTGTTTTTTACGCAGTTTACAGATCTGCTGCTCCACCATGGTGATCTCCCGATCCACCCGGTCCATGTTCTGGATTAGCTCCTCTTTGGAGAGGCGAGAGGGAACCAGGTCCAGGTCGGGCTCCATGGGCACTGGGCTCACGGGAGAGATGGGTTCAATCTTTCCAATGGAACTGCTGCTACTGCTGTGCTCCTGTATAAACACAAACAACATTGCACTCATTCAGACCTGGTTAATGTTTTATTCTGTTTGTAAAAGTTGTGGTTTTAAATTTGTTTCCTCTTAATGAACATTTATCATAAAAACATTTACTACCGTTTAGAATCATAGCAAATCCATATAACGTAACGTATTTTTTAATATCAATTTTGAAAACAGTTGTGCTGCTTCACATTTTTGTGGAAACAATGCTTATAGAAACTTTAAAAGAACGCCATTTATTTGAAATGCAAATCTGCTGTAACAAATGTTTACAACCTCTTTTATATCTATTAATAATCACTTCAATGCGTCCTTGCTGAACAGTACATTATCTACTGAATGATTATATGAAAAGGTTTCTATCAGATATCTTAAATAACTTGTTTTATTACAAACAGGTGAAAATAAGTCACACTTAAGCTACATGAATTGAGAACTATGAATATAAATATGTTTTAAGGTTTCATGCTTAAGTTTGAGTATTTAAACAAACTCCTAACCTCAAGCATGAGCAATAGCAATAGTGATGCATGCCTTGGCAAGCACCAATAATTAATGCTATTCACCATTTCAAGGTTTTGACATTTTGGGTTCCTGGAAATAGATACAATGCACTCGTTCTTCTCTCGTTCAGAACTATGAAAAACATGGTTACAACACAGTACCGCTTAGAGACTGTTTAGCGGTAAAAGCCTCACCTCTTATAATAAACCGGTGAATGTACACACAAGCAGATCAGTGGTTAAGGCTATTGGATATTCAGATAGTTTTAAGTGTGGTAAAGACCCTTTGGGTTCATTCTCTCACATGAAAAGAATGTTACATAAGAGTGGTGTTCAGGGAGGGTGTCTGCTATTCTCTCTCTCACACCGCCCCTGAAAGATCACTCAGGCAGATGCATGGACTAGACACAAATCACACAACAAAAAGAACAAGACTAAAAATTAAATATAAAAAAATAATAACAACAACAACAACAACAACAAATAACAACAACAACCACCACCCAATAACCCCTTTTTAACACAAAATTACATTTAAAATACATTTATAACTTACAGCACAATAAACAATTTAATATTTAATGTTGCCCCAATTCCAGATTGTCAATGGAAAGAGGGAGACAAAGACCAAATGTCCAAGGACAGCCTGAGAGCTCTGCTTATGTTCAAAACACATTCCTAGAGGCATTCCAAACTTCAGGCGGGATTTAACACTTGAAAAGGATTTGATAGAGGAGTCACTTTAGGACTCAAAGCCGTACACGCACACACTCACTCTTTCTCCGTCTCTCTCTCTCACACACACACACACACAATGTAGAATGAAAAGTGCCTTGTTAACCCCACACAATTACTTTCAAGGACGAGCACTATAATCCTGCCAAGTCTCAGTAACAAGAACCAACCAAGAATCAGAAATGCGTGTATGAGAATTAAAACCTCAAGTAGCTTTACATAAACACAAACCTGAGTGCTAAGACATGGATATGTACTGCAGTAACCTTCACGCAAACAGATACAAGTGCCAACACTCACACAGACTGACTGAAACTCCTTTTAAAGAGGCTAGGGTTAAAGTAGGGCAAAGACAAAGGTGAGGTGTGTGTATGTGAAGGTGCGGTGAGTGCTTATCCCCATTTATTTCTATACAAAGTGCTGTTCAAACATACACGCATTCAAGTTCATTTAACACAAGTGCATTTGTGAGACTCATTTATCAATCAATCCAAGTTAGGATTTAAAAGAGTCACAATTAATAGTGTACAGTTTAAAGGTTTAATAATTATAATTTCAGCAAAGATGTATTAAAGCAATGCTTTTAAATGTTCTATTTCACTGAATACTAAAAACATGCATACATTAAAAAAGTTTGGAGCACAACTGTGATAACAATAATAAATGTTTCAGAATGTATCAGAATTATTTCTAAAGAATAAAGTGACACTAAAGCCTGGAATAATAATACTGAAAATTCTGTTTTGTGTCACAGAAATAAACTTTGAATATTAAAATACAAAATGAGCATGTGTGACTGATTATTGCAAACCCTTTTTGTCACTTTTTCCATTGATCTCAAAAGTACAAACTTGTTTTCAAAACAAACATCCAAGACATAAAATAAGCTTAGGATATTACCTTACGACAAATCCTCAAGGGAAAAAAAAAATAAAAATCTCAGGTCACACGATGCATGAGACATTTCTGCTGAGCTACTTGAATGCGGTGCTATTTTGACTGTATGATACTGTCCAGTGTGTTCTGGCAACAATTCTACCATTTTTTCTATATGAAAGCTCTCAGCTGCCATGACAATAGCTGTGGCTAAACATCTCACCACTGTGGATAAACAAGAATGTATGTGTGTGTATTCACATTTCATATCTGATTCAGATCAATTTCACACACTGTTTCAAGTTACAGACATGAATGACCGCTCAAAACATTACAGTAAAAAGCATTACTAAGGCACCCAGAACTACGAATAACTACTAGTCAACTGTCAACGCAAAGCCACTGGCATTCAATCAGATTTTTGCAGGTGGAAAAATCCCCATTTTACACTGGATTCGGGGCAGATATAAAGATTTAAAGGTGGAGCCTTTGCCTAGCCCAGTAAGCAACGCCCAAACAACCACACAAAACATCCCAGGATCAAATGTCACTCTTGAGAATTCATTGCTCATCCCAGGATAGACGTGCATTAGTCTGACAAACTTTTAAGAATATGTGAAGAACATGTAAAGTCCGGTTTCGAGCTCTGACTCAAAACGTTTATGAATCATAGGATGTCAGGATTACACGAGTCATCTGACACCTGAGCTGTAACAAGCCATTAGACACAGACTTGCAGGATCACACCTGTCAGAGTGCTGCAGGTATGCTGAAATAGGCACACAACACATACTAGTGTGTGTGTGTGTGTGTGTGTGTGTGTGTGTGTGTGTGTGTGTGTGTGTGTGTGTGTGTGTGTGTGTGTGTGTGTGTGTGTGTGTGTGTGTGAGAGAGAGGCCTCTTCTCCTCCCTGAGCTTTCAGCTCCACTCTGCTCACTTTCATGAGTGTCATCGAGTGTGACAGCTCTTACATAAAGAGGATGAGAGATTTCCTCTGTCCACTTTGACTCAGTGTCCTTTCAAATGTCCCGCTGTCTGTCTCTCACCCAAACACGCTCAAATCCTCATGTAAATATCCTCAGCCGCTCAACTGTCACATCTAGGTCAGATTCATTACTAATTAATTACTGTTGCACAATAGCTTCCACTTGCACACACACACACACAGTTCTGCCTCCAAGCCCCATATTGTCATGGCTGCTAAAAATACACAAAAGCTTTAGGGGAAGTCATAACAACTCAGCACAACATCTCTAGATTGGTGTGATCACACTGACCTTAGCGCTTGTTCAAAGGGTGTAATCATTCTGCCCTTTACATCTTGCCACAAGCAGAAGGTGTGATCACAGTGACCTTAATCCTGCCGCGCACACACACAAACTCAGAGACGCACATTAAGGGGTAACTCCTTAACACACTTTAACAAAAACATTTTCCTTTCTACAGCTTGTGTAATCCTTTCAAGACTTAAACAATAAGACCAGTGTATTAATGCTGCACATTTAAATGTCTGATAAATCTGAAAGTCTAGTGAAATGTTTAGTGAAAGAAGCAGTTCTGAACTTTAGGCTGCAAACAAGGCCTCCTTTTTCTCTGAACTAAAAGTACCTTTTCCCAATTGTTTTCCCAATACTTAAAATTAAAAAAAAAAAAACAACAACACCACCACACAAAATCATAACTGCCATTTCCTTATCTTAAGAATGAAGTCAAAAACACTTTATATTGCCAACAACATTTCATAAGAAGAATTGAAAAGAATGAAAATATAACCTCTTAAAAACTCCAATTAAAATAAGTAAAAATAAATCCAAAAGGAGCAAATTTGTGTTGTTATTACAACATGGGTTTTCTTATTCTTAATTTTTTTATTTGAAAAATTAATATGCGCATATTAGTTTAAGTGTTTAATATATTTGTCAATTTTTCTTTTGATCTTCTGCAAATGCATTTTATCATTTGGGACCCTGGGACTTAATGTGTTTTATATTGCTAAGAATCAATTTCTCTTCCAGTGCTGAACTCCTGTGGCGGTAAATAAACCACAGAGTTTCAATAGAATACAGAGATATATTCAAGCGCTCCCCTGTCAGGCTGTTCTCTCCACATTCCTATAGCCAAGATTTTACCGCAAATGCTTTAAAAAGTTTGCCAGCAACATTGCAACTCTTCCTGCACACAGTTTAACTCATCTACTAGGTCTTGTTGGGTCTAGAACAGTGCGAGTCTCCTAAGCAGTCAATAAACACTCTCAGTATTGGCTATGTGATGCACACTTGGCAAAACCTGATACAGTCTGGTGACACCTACAGTTGTAAAGCACCAGAAATGGATCTCACATGGTGTGAGGCAGCGGTATGTTATTATAGAGAGGCTGCATATATTCCACCTAAACACACACACCTTTCACAGAGCCCTGACCTAGAAAAGAGAGTTCCTAAGAAGTTGCAGAGTTATTCCAAACATCTGCCTGTGCCATTTACCGTTACACCACATACGCGTTCATTCCCTCACAACCTAACATATAAAACCACAGCTGCAAAGTCAAAGGTTCTGGTATTACTGACATAACTCTTTAAGATGCAATCTTTTAGACACTGGCAACCCAAACAGTATCTACACACACATGGCGGTTCCCAGCAGGCCTGTGTGGTGGTAAATGGCAGGGCTGGCCGGGATGATAAAAACACAGGCCAACGGAAACAGACAGGCTGATTTACGAGGCCAATAAATATGGACTAAGTGATAATCTGCTGTACAGACTTATTATCGCTCTTCTCTACAGTCGGATTAATCCACATACAGTATGCAGCATCCTTTCTAGCCTAATCCCATAATAATCACAAATTCAGAGTCAGTTAAAGCTCTCTGTTTGCCTCAACAAATGTTAAATTTAAAGAGATACTTATTAGGTGTGGGATGAAAAAATTAAAAATAAAAATAATCCCATATGCAGTGTGATTTTCTCTTATTAAGAGATTCTGTAAACATCTTAGGTTAACTTTTTTCTGCATTTGTAAACTAAGGACAAAGTATACAAGTATACAAGAGCAAACATACTTTTCTTGACAATGTATGTTGGGTCACTTAATAGTTTTGTGAAAAACATTTGAATGGTAGTAGGAGTAGGTGATGTGACAAAAATACAAAAATCACAATATAAGCTATTTTATTTCACAGTAATAATATAATTATTTTTGCTTTAAATACAGTCTTGTCTTTATAAATACAATTTTTTTTATAGAAATTATTCTTTTTTTGACCCGTGTCAATATCACTTGACTAATAAGCCTAATTTAATTATAAGAATGCAGCTGTGCTTAAAAAAAAAAAAAAAAAAAAAAAAACTTGGAAACCTCTACCTTTCAATCATGTCTACTAGTATATCGCCCCCTCCTAAATGATTTAAATAGTTTCAATTTGAGATGGCGGATTAAAATGTTTTGCAGTTTACCTGCATCTTTATTTCACCAAAAGGAGAACATATCACATTAACTAGCAACAGTTCCAAAGATTACATCTGGGTATTAAAAGCTATAATGAACATTTTTTTTAAATTGCAAACCTTTGCCATTTCCTCAGCTCCACCCACAGTGAGGGGCTGACGATGAGATGAGTGACGAATAAGAGACTCCGTCCCGATTTCCAAGCGAGGACGCTTCATCTCCGAGTATTCCACTTCTTGGCTGCTGGGGTCCTGTAGATAAATGTGTTCATATCGGATGTGGGGCTCTTGACCTCTGGGGGGGGGAGGAAGAGAGAGAAAAGAGAAGTGAATTATGGATAAGAGAGATTTAGTCTAATCAAAAAGAATGTCAGGATTAAAAGGTTAACAAAGCAGTTTCATCTTTTTACACATACTGACATTTAACATCAGTTATACTAGTAGACCACAGATGGGTGAATAATATTCCAGTAATACAAAATGCTTTAAACTTATAACGACAACAAGACTTCATCCACTGGGAATTAATAGGATCACAAACAACAGGGCATTTAATATAACACCAGAAAAGGTTGAATTAAATTTGTTTAACTATTGACAAGATTTTAGAAATGATGTACATGCATAGACTTGACATATGATGTATTTGTTTAAATAAATAAAAAAAATAACACACATCTAAAAAATGTTTTAAAAGTATCTACAAGACACAATACAATGAATTAAATGACTGTTGTTATGTTGGTTCGCCTCAGTTCTAAACATCCATTAAGGATGCGTCTAATGAAACACCCGGCAATACAAGAGCAGTCAGGATCAGCAGGTCAGGATTTCTGAAATTATTTCACAAATAATCTGATAAGTACAAGCCACTCAGACCAACGATGAGTGTAACCATGGCGATGTTTGAGTACTGTGGAGGCAACAGTGCCGTGCCGTGCTTGGTACAGGAGTGAGCCTTTTCACACGAGAGTGCGAAGAGTAAACTAACCTTGATGCTGGTGGACAGAGTGTGAGATAAGAGAGGTGCTAGACCCTCACACGAATACATTATTCACATCAATCACACATACACATCATTTCTTCTTCTCACTTACCACCAAACTAACCTGCCCTTTCTCTTACATACACACACATAGATGCAAAATAGTCCGAGATAAAACACTGCCATCCAATCAGTGACTCTGAAGCACCAAAATGTGACCACAACATCAATCTATAATAGTAATAATTACGAAATGTTATTGTTATTGAATGAAAAAAAAACGTAAGAAAAAATATGATCATTTTTCACAGTGAATACTGTGTTCCCAAATTAATGTTTATCAGCGTTCCAAAAATAGCTTTTTTTATTTGGAATCACCGTCCCGTTCTACTTCTACATGTTTTGACTGAGGCCCAAATAGGGCAAGCTGCTGTACTTCGTATGATCAGGTGGTTCACAGACCTTCGTGAAGCTTAGGCTGATCAAGAGCAAACACATGAACTCAATAACCCTGAAGAGCAACAGTACACATCACAGTAAGAGTTCTTCAAAAAGAACCGTTTCCCTTACTGTGACAAAACCAGAGATCAGACACATGTGAACACACTAAATACACACATATGTGCTCGATACCCTTACACATATACACATCCCCATTATTTTGCCCACAGATTACAAAGTGCAGACTTTGTCTGTTAGACATCTGGAAACATACCTCAACAATATCCTGCACATATTTTGCATTTAAACACAGTAAGACATAAACGGAGGTTTCAGAATGTTGCGACACTCAGTTTAAAAGACAAACATCTACTACTTTGCAGTGCAACGATAAATAAAAGAATAACTTCTTCTTTACTCAAGAAACACTTATAAAGCCTAGTGTTTCTGTTTGTATAAGAGAGGAGAAGAGTCTTGGCATGCTGTCTGGGCGAAGCCAATATACACTTTTGAATGTTTGAAATATCATACCTGTTAGTCTTTAATATTGTGAGATTATTTATAAACCGGTTTAAACATAAGAATACATAAACAAATTTCTGAATATGCTAACTTTTAATTACAGAAAAAAAATGTAAACACTTGTTCCGAGTTTACATGTTTTGATGTCCACATATTTGAAATATTAAAGTGGCTATTATCATTTCAGGCACAAAAGAAATAGACAAATACTATAGATTAATTGGATTGAGTGCATCGTTTGCTAATATGTATGTATGTATGTATGTATGTATGCATGTATGTATGTATTTAAGTAATTTAAAATGCTATTCTTCACATGGCTCTATTTTTACTATGACAAGCTTTATTATAATTATACAATTACTTGAGAAACTGTCAGAATAATCACCTACTTACATGATTACCAAAATAACTGTTAGTGACAGAGTGACAGAGAGAAAATTGGTTAATGGATGATTTAAGTACTGACATCTAGAAAGCAGGTTTGGCCAATGGACAATTTCATGTAGACATAATAGGGCTGCACAATTAAATCGATTTCTAATCTCGATTACAAAAACAGATGCCACTATTATGTAACTTTGAACGATTAATTTCCACTTATGTTATTCTGCATTCTTAAGATTAATTTTAATTTTAGTATAATTATTTAACAAAATTTCTGCTTGTTTTTATGTCAAAATATGGAATGCGGTCGTTTCAAACAATGGTATAAACATAATTCAGTGCAAATTGTGATAAATAATAAAATCACAATTACAATTTCAAGGCATATTCAACAATTAATGCAGCCCTAATGTATAATAATATAATGACAGTAAATAACATGTAACCGGCCAAACTGGGTCTGTTATTGAATCACTAACAGTAACTAATTTATTATCGTGCCAGTCCTATTTATCAATCACATTCATCATTGTTAAGAGAGAAGTTACAGGCAAAATCCAGTAATTAAGAGATTCTGAGTCACATGGATTTAATGCATTTACCAACAGAATGTTGCTTGGTCAGAAAGTAAGTGGTGATTCATGACAATTTTCCCCATAAAATTTCACTAATGTGAGTGCAACTAAAATGTACTTGAGCCAAATTATGTTTTAGCTACAAAATGACAGAATTTTTTAACATTGATTATTGCAAAAAAAAAAAAAAAAAAAAAAAAAAAAAAAAAAAAAAAAAAAAGGAATACTTCACACAAAAATAAAAATCCTCACCCCAAGCCACCCTAGATGTATATGACCTTCTTCTTTCAGACAAACACAGTCTGAGTTTTTTAAAAATTTATCCTGGCTCATCCAAGCTTGCTAATGCTGGCGGAAGGTTGGCCATGATTTTAAAGCTTGACTTTCGATGCATGAGGTAAGTTGCATCATATGTGGAGATATAGGTCAGGAATGAAATGGAACTCAACGTTCTCCAGAAAATAATCAGACGTCAGTTATTTATATCATAACTTTAAAAATATTAATATTTTTGTTACAAAAACCCATTGATCTGCTTCAAATGACATGTGATAACCCCCTGAAAGCATATAGGTTAGTTTTATGTTGCTGATATATCTGATTTACGGAGCTTCAAAATCCACTATTCACCAGCATTATTAAGCTTGGAAGAGCCAGGATAAATTTTGGAAACAAAACAAAAAAAACTCATATACACCTAGAAAGGCAGTTAATGGCATAATTGACATTTTTGTGTGAACTATTCCTTTAAATGTCACAAAATGACTGAAGCAGTCACACAAGAGAAATAAAGATATAGTGCCTTTCACTAATAATACCAAATAGTTTGTTTTGTAGTGATTTAGCAGAATGAAAACCCTTGGTGTGTTGCGTCTACAGTATTAACATTTGTTGTTTTTCTGCACTGATGTGTTCACTGGAGGAATTCATCTAAACCAGAGCAAAGGTAACATGTACATTACCAAAACAAAATGTGTGATAAGATACCAAAATGCTTGAAAACACACACTTTAACCAAAATACCCCAATTTCAATAGGTGCTTGGCACTTACATAATCACATCACACTGCAGCTTTCATCCATGCTCACTCTCTCTCTGTGAGTGGGCAAGATAATCTGATCTGCAGGCAGGATTTGTCATACACTGTGTCACACACACAATATCAGAGGGAGAGGGAGAGAGAGAGAGAGAGAGAGAGAGAGAGAGAGAGAGAGAGAGAGAGAGAGAGAGAGAGAGAGAGAGAGACAGAGAGAGAGAGAGAGAGAGAGAGAGAGAGAGACATAGAGAGAGAGAGAGATAGACAGAGAGAGAGAGAAAGAAAGAAAGAAAGAGAGAGTGTTTAACTGGCTGACCTCATTCTGAATTGAGGACAGATCATGCGTGCTGAATGTCTGAGCTATTGTAGAGGAACTTTGCCCCTGTACTGTTGTAATGCTCTCCGTCTTTCCTCTTCTGCCATCATTCCATCTCACTGTCAGTCTTTCAGTTGTAGTTACCAACCCTCTTCTTTCCCATCCATCTTGCTTTAATCTCCCTCAATCCCTTATTATCTCTCTTCAGAGGATAAAAGGTGTCAAGATCACAAAACATCTTTTCAACCCCTATCACTTATGTTATCACAAAACAACATAAAAAAGCTTATGTTTTAAAAACAGACCACACTTTACACAGGCAGAACTAGAGAGAAACAAACTACAGCCTACAACCGGCTCTGGAGCATTTGATTCTTTGAACTTTAATAAGTAGGGCTGCATTTTTCAATTGTAGGACATTTGATTTTGTATCCTAGGATATTTTAATAGAGCTAATTTTTCATCTTACTGGGACGATCACCAAAAAAGAAAGATGACAGTTCCGTAGTGGGGAAAGAAAGGATGTGGAAGAGCAGACATACACACCTTACCCACATACAAACACTTTAGTATTCAAGTTAATCCATCCTACCAGCAGCTCTTGGTATCTCAAGGGGTGTTAGTCCATGTCCTGTGAGAACAGTCAGCTCTACTGTATCAGGCTCTGATTATACAGCTCAGCACACACACACACACACACACACACACACACACACTCCACATTCAGCATTCAGACTGAGGAGAAACACAGCTATTCCCAATACACCTACACACATATTCAACACTGTGCTTCTTATATGGCAAAAAGAATCACAGCATGGAGGAAAGGAATGATATTTTTAACATTGCGTGCACGCACGCGCACACACGCGCACACACACACACACACACACACATAACGCATTAAAGCATCAATGTTATGGAAGAGTAGTATTGTTTGAATTTGATCGATTCTGATTCTGCTAATCGATACCAAAAAGATAATGATATGATTCCTTAAATTTAAATTCTTTAATTGCCTAAAAATCATTGGAATCGCTTCGAAAAGAACAAGTCTGTCAAGGCTACATAAAATTATAAAACTTAATTTAAAATTACTGTAAAATAATAGTGTGGAATCTTTGCGCGACCATGTTTTAGCCTGTTTTTACCAGAGGTGCACAACCACAACCTTTTGTGTAATTGCAAATTGTAATACTGTGTATATATTTATGAGAACACAATTACAATAAAACTTTAGCTTCCATGCTTCATATCTGATTAAAGTCCTATAGGATGCATTTCCCTGAGCTAAATAATAGCAAAGCACTTCAGTTCATTAAGCTCTTCAGGTTCTATAATTGTACTGTATACAATTATAGAACCAACTATAATTGGCTGTTTGCAAAGACCCGCCCTCCTTAGTTACTGCTGCCGTGACCGACAAACAATATAGCTCTCACACTGCACAGGTGTTCTCACACAAGTAAAATACATCACAGCAGAGAGAAAACACACAGACAAAGACGACAGATCGGGTTTCTTCTAATATTAAAGATGGTCTTAGGACTCTCAGCTTTTAAATTGTGTCATTTTTAAAAGAAACTTCGTAAAAAGACGATAATGTTCACATTTACATAAATCAATTTAAAAGTTTAAGTCCACCAAAGTCCATCTAAGCCTGCATTCCTGTCTGATTTGTGGTTATAGCTAGAAGGGTATTTATGCGCATTTACATATTTTCAGAGCTAACAATACAACGTGAAACCTATGAAAATGATTTTAATAAGCACATGATGTCGCGGTTTCATTACATCAGAGCAACGCAGTATCTGTCTTTTAGCAGTAAAAGACCTGTCATAGTTTAATGAGTGAGAAGATGCCATGAAGCTGTGCACATCTGACTAAACTGCTTCCGATCGGGGCAAAGTTTGTGGGATTATATCCACAGAATGATAATTGCACATGTTTTAACAGATTATTTTATTATTTAACGGAGTATTTGACTTCAGGGCTAAAATTCATGCATGCAGCGCTGGACATTACATGTTTTGTACACCAGAAAATAAGTATTTTCCATATTACTGTGGCAACCAGGAACAGCATAGTTAGACCTTCCGTACATTTTTTTATTTTCATATATCGAAAAAATTTCTTCTTTTTTTTTTTACCCCAATTTAATTTTAGATGTCAGGCAAGATGGCGCATAGCAGCAGCGGCACATAATATACACGTTCTGATTAGTCAGACCGCATGTTAATCAAACTCTTTTGATTGGCCAATTGGGATGTCATGTACAAAAAAAATTCTAAAGAGAATAATACCATAATAAAATTATGATAGGAAGGGTCATCGCATTCTACACATTCTGTCACATTAAAGGTTATCAGTATATCTCATATAAGTTCAATTTCACTTGTTCATTTATGCATGAAAACATTAAAAGTGACATTCTAGAGCACGACTGCATATGAATTACATAAAAGCAGTAGTCGGTTTCAGTCACTTTCTAACAAAACAGGACTTTCTGACCAGGCCTAATAAATGCTTCCCTAATGCAGCACCTTGAATGAGAGTAATAGTTTCCTTCAGTCTTCTGCCACAATTTTGAAAGGCTTAACAATAGACTATGGGCAAAATGGACAACTAGCCTTAAGGGCACAAGCGGACAGAACCGAATAGACAAGATCTCAGTGCAAGGCAGTTCTGGCAGCCACAATATATTGTCTGTTTGTGCGCACATTTTGTACCTTTCACTGCCTGGTTGAAATTCAGACAGAAGGGATGGTCTGCGGCGGTGAGGCTGGGCCAGGGATCCATGGGGCAGATGGGAACCATAGTCCCGAGCATGAGGATGGTAGTCAACCAATCCACCAACATCCTGAAATTAACAAACGACATTATGCACACATTTCATGAAACCGCATGAAGAATGTGACTACTAAAATATAAGATAAATGATACTATCCTTGATAAAAATGCAGATGTTTCCCAGATTTTAATCATGCTTTTTTTATGACATGAAAACTACTGTTTTTAACATTAGAAATGCCTTTATCATCACTTTTGATCAATTTTAAGCAAATTGTTTAAATTCTTAGCTACGGGATCAGCATATCAAATAGGTTCTATGTTTATAAACCGTAGATTTGATTCTTCACTACATGACACAATAACAGAAATATTAAGAAAATTTGCAGGGGTTTTTTTGGCAATGATGTTTCACAAGTGCACAAGAAAAAAAAAATTCATATTGAGAAATGACTGTTGTCTGTGTGTGGAAAAAAAAAATATACATCATAATATCATAGTATATATAAATCATAATATACACTTTGTAGAATTTTTTTGTATTTGCATGGACTGGAAAATCCCATTTTATCACATTAAAGTGAAGATTCAAAACATGAACATCTTTGTGTCAAAGGACATATTCCAACATAAAGGCTTGGAAGGTAAAATGTTGCTCTACCTAGCCTGAGCTGACTAGGGTTGAGTACCACTGATTTAGATTTTCTGTGTAGTTAATAAGACTGGGGGTTAAATCTTGCGTGATAGTCTTTAGTAACACAAGATAGTCCTTTGTTGTTGCTGATCAATGATTACATCTATATGTACACCACAATAGCATGTGTATGTATATTAAGGTATATAATAGAAGATACAGATTACTACAATACACAAGATACAATTCACAGTTTTCTTAGCTCACAGATCAAACGGTAATGTTGCGCATAAATAAATATGAAATTTTGTACCGTATGGGCTCTCAGCTGCAGAGGTAGGGTGGCAGGACTAGGAAGGTGACGAGCGTCCATAGCCCTCCGACCCTGAGGCACTGACTGAGGGTGCGAGGACATGCTGACGATGCAACTTCCTCTACACACTGAAAGTGGGTGTGGTCTTGTCACAAACGCTGTGCATCATGGGGCGTTGAGTCCTGGCAGTCACCAACCTGGAAGGAACGAAACAGAAAACATTGCAGATTAATTGTTGACAAGAAATATTTGTTAACACAACAATCAATTTCTGAAGTCAAACTAAATTTTGACAAAAACCATACAGTGTGCACCAGACTTCGGAAAGCCAGGATAAGCAAATGTGAGTTTGATGACAAGTGCGAGTCCTAGCCACCACCTGCTGCTGGCCGGAAACTTGTCGGCACACTGTGTGAATGAATGGATCACTCTGTATTCCCTCTTTATTCTCTTCTTCTTCACTCTCTTTCTTTCTATGCTAGTTAGAGCAGCTGGTGTGCTCTCCTGCATGATGATACTCCCTTTTTCACAGGTACAGCAAAAAAACAAGTAACTGTTGAAAGTTTCTTTGAGGCTAGTCTGTTCACTCAGCAACTATCTTGGAATCGTCCCTATGTAGATCACAACCAAGCAAGTACAGCTCTTGCTTACCTAAATAAGGATGGACAAATGCCAAGATGACTTAAAATTTATGTTGATTGTGGAAGCAGGTTAAAACTCACTGGAAAAGATGTGCATCACTGAACAGTCAGACAAGAGAGACGTTCAGAGGTGGTGGTTTCCATTACACTATGGACTGGAGACAAAGCACCAGGTGTTGGGAGTACCAGGCGATGCTTAATAATCATACATGATGCTGTCACCCAAAACCTGACACAAATCTCGGTAACCACTTGGATATGCAAGAACCTTGCCAACATCAAAAGATTTACAGGACCGCATAATGTTATAGCAGTGACCTTACAAGAACCAGCACAAGCAGATGTTACTTGCAGGGTTCTACAACACAGCCCAACAAAATGATGGGTAATGATTATTTGTAGCGCAACCTCTGCACAAGAGGACAAAATACCAAGTCATGTGTTGTACGAGTAAACAAGCGGAACGGTATTTCTTACTAGGAGTAATGCACTGAAATATCAACAACCAAAAATATTCAGCCAAAACAGCATAAATAAATTGCTTTAGGGGACCAAACTTCATTGAGCAAAACAGTGATGTTTAATCAGCCATTCTCAGATGATGTTTTTTGACCATGTCGGTTTCTATTTTGTTCACACAACATTAATAAATTTTACCAAAAATGCTGATGCAAAAATGTGTCTAGGTTTTGTTTAGCTGAATATCAGAACCTGGCTTGCTACCAAAAATGTTTTTGTCTTTTTTCTCACCTGAGAACCAGATACCCTGAACAGCATACTGAGTTCAATTACCTAAATGTAATTACCCAAACTTTAATTATGGATTCCGTGTTTCACTAAACAAAACAAATCATTTAGGTACATCACTACTTGGCAGACATTTCAATCAAAGCAAAGTATCTTTGGTACCTTCATGAGACAAGCAGGTCTTTGGAGATTAGGATTTCTAAAAATATTACATGTACCTGCAACCTATTTTACCATTGGGCGTCCAATAGAATGACAAGTTAAAGAATAGCCATTTACACTCTGTAGCTTCAGATAAACTGGAAGTAGTGCTATCACACTAACAAACACAAATGCAAACATACATGCTTCTCTGAATGTGTTTTTCCCCTGTGGCTGCTGTGTGTCATTGGAGCTCCTGCTCAATACAGGCTTACATACCACTGCCATCTCAAAGGGCCCCACAGCTTCTGTCTCACAGACACACAAAATTACCATGTGAGAGAAGTCTGTCTCCATAGATCGTTGCGTGTGTACATTATCTAAAACAAGGTCACTGAGTGTTTTCAAATACTTTGACATTAAAACAAAGAGTCAGGTCCTCTGCTCTAAAGCCCTGTAGCTCTTCTGCAACACAAAGAGGGGCATGCTACCGTCCTCCTTCCTTCCTGTCTGTCACTGAATGATTTACACGGAAAGAGTCAGAGTGTTTTACTGTGCTGGGGAGGAGATTCAATAGTCCAGGAATGTTTGGAGCTCTGAAGAGGAACAGAAAGTCTTTGTCATCCTGAAGGCACTTTGTAGACTCACACATACACATGATCACACATGCAGGATCAAATAAATCACACATTACTCACAGAAAACACAGGTCTGATGTGTGTTCCTTGTTTTTGCTTTAACCCTTAAATGCATAACCAAGTCTTCAGTGACCTGGTATTATCATTCTCTACCCTCTCCCTCTTTTAGTATTAATCGAAATCTATTCTTTATTTTAAAAAAAAGAAAAATAAATCAAAATATTTATAAGAACGACAGTTTCTGTATTTATTTGTAAGAAGTGTATAGGGTCGCCAGATACCCGATGTATGTAAACATTTAAGTATTTTTTCTACCCAACTATGTTTACATATCTGAGGATTCAATATATGCAATACACCATTTTTCGTCAAAGTGGTTTGATAGACAATAACGAGGTGATGTTTTACTAATAATTACTGGAAGCATAAAACATATTAGCAGAAATTTAACTGGTTTGGCTTTACTGTACAGCAATTACTATACGCAATGAAATATAAATGTTACTGCCATTTGATGCTGGATGTGGTGAATAAGCTTCCAGTGTTTCAAATACTGAATGCGAAGTATTCGAAAATGATCGTTTTGATAATATGTTTGAGATTGTCCGAAGTGAGACGCTGAATATACTGTAGAAGTGCGCTCAGACAATGATCTCCCTAAGGTTTTATTTTCTTATTTTATTCTTTTGTAACTGTAAACAAACTATAGTTTTTTTGCTATTGCAGCAGTTAGAGATCCATTTGTGCTGGATATATGTAATAAAGATTGGAAACATTCATGATTTAAAGGTTACTGAAAACAACTTTCAAAGAACAAAAATTTAAATAAAACATTGGGTCAATTTCACTGTCACTTTCGACCTTTTAGAACATAACATAGTATAATACTTTCATAAAAGTATCTTCAAATCTTTTTTTGGTCATCGCCCTTTATAATTGGGACGTCAGATGGATAAACTTCTGTATTACTACCACCAATTCCTGTGGATAGTAGTTTACAGTATTTAGCTGGTTACTACATGAAATTCAAACTCTCATAAATCGGGATAAATTTGCAGTAAAATCACGTGGCAATTACAATTAGCCTTTGCTTCATGAGTTTAATCACCAGGCCTCCCAAAAATGAGTCCCAGAGAATGAAGATTTATTTAAAAAGGAAGACATTGGGTGTGAAGCGCACATGTGTCCGGTTTGGCTGATCTACTGGCACAGTATGAACTGTGGAAATCTGGAAACAAACTTACCACTGTTTTCTGGCATCGTCCAGCTTTGTGAACGAAAAACCACAACTGCTATGACAGACATAAAGAGAGACTCTGAGAGAAAGTGAAAGATAACAAGAAAAGAGGAAGAGAGAAAGAAAAGTAGGAACAGTGAAAGACTTGGAATGTGGAATGAGAAAGAAAAAAGGAGATATCTCTCTATGAGAGAGAGAGGGAGAGAAGGCCCTCAGACAGAAGGGGAAACACATGCCCTGGCACGGATACAGACACCCACAGGCAAGCTCATGGCTGCCTGCCAACAGCACGAATGAACTCACTTACCCCTCGCTCTCTCTCTTTTCTCTCGTTCTCCCTCTTTCAATCACAGCGCTCACTCATTCCCAACTCTTTCTTCTCCCTTTCTAGGAGTGGCTGGCTTTTGTATGATCTCTCTCCCTTTTTTCTCTCCACCTCCCTCTTGTGTTACATTTCTCTTCCTACCTTTTTCCGCCTCTCGTTCTGCTGATAAACACACATGGGCAGCTTGAAAGAACTGGAAAGAACCAGCGCTGACTGCCTTACCATTAACCACCGTGTATTTCTAGCTCACGCATTTTAGGTTTTGACATCTTTTATTGACCATCACAAAAGCTGAGCCAGTTTCTTCTGTCTGTCAAGATGGATGTAATAAATGAGAGGCCTGGCAGTTTGCGTTAGTGCTGGAAGAAAGGCATTAGCTGATGAGCCACGATCAGGTCCCTCCTGCTGGCCCAGTAATGTCAGAGACAGCATGAGGTGGGGCGGCCGAGTGTGCGTTCCCATCCATCTGCATCACCGACGTCTACGCCACATCTCCCACAATCCCACAGCACAAAATGCCACTTCAATCAGCAATGTCATTATCACCTCTAATTTCCCACATTCGGCATTTAAGCTTGAATGTTCTGTTTGGGTTTTAGTTTGAATCTGACACTCTGTGACGCATGCTGTGTATTAATTAGTGCACCACATTTAGACTGTAGAAATGTTGTCAATCTAATTTCTATCCTCTGAAGACAGGCTGTATATCATACTCTGGCAGAAAAGAAATGTCTTGCAGCATGAACATATATTGAGACACACAGCTCAACCTTCTCAAATGGACTTCCGGTTCTGGGATGAAAAAACGGGCTGCTAAAACTCAGATTATAATTACATCAACAACAGCATAATTTATGAAGCTGTCTAAATGAAAGCATTCAACATAGGTTTACTGCATAGCTGCTCCAGCCAATTTATTCTCTGCATCCATCTAAAAAATTATTATTAAACTTATTGGTATTACTGTATAAAATAATGTTCATTTATTAACAATAGCTGATGTACTATCAATTGACAGGTTTACGGTTTTTATAAATCTGTATTTTCAAAAGTCTGGGCTATGAAAAAAAATGTAATTTTTGAAAGAATTCTCTTTTGATCACCAAAGCATACAGTATAAACTGTTATAGTGTTGAATATCTGAAATATCCTTTCTATTTGAATACATCTTGAAATGTAATTTCTTGCAGTCAAAACAAGCATTTATTTGAAATAAGTCTACTTCTGTTATGATCAACTGCATGCATCCTTGTTATTTATATATTTACTTCTAATCCAAACATTTTAGGTGTTAAAGTGTCTCCATCCTGGCTATTTACAAGAGGTTACAATCCAAACTAAGCGAGTGGCAAAGCATTTTTACTCCTCAAACAGGTCGATTTTGTTTTGTTTTGTTCAGATCAACTAGTAAGATGTAAAGTTTTGTATCAGCAAGCATTGGTGTAATAAGCATTCAAACAGGAGCAGTATTTACAGTGCTCTCACACACACACACACACACCCCCGATTGAGCAGGGGAAGTGGCATATGACAGCTGTTGGGAATGCACCTTCACCTGCATCGATGCTCATAAACAAAGCTTTTCATATCACTGTTGCTCACATGCAGTGACTGCAAGCTGATGAGGCTATTGTGATTTTCAAGACCTTCCCTCTGCGTGTATGTGAAGGCAGACTGTATTTCCCTTCTTCAGTGCCTCTCTCTGCTCTCTCCCCTGTACCACCCCTTTCCTCCCTCTTTCCCCTCTTATCTGACCTTTCCATTGTTCTTTCAGCCAGTGGCCCCTGTAGGTTATTTGGGGTCATGATGCAGGGCAGCTGTCTGACCTCTGCGACAGGCTGTGAATAAAAACACCCTCCCCCTCCAGTTAAAGCTCTCTATACTGTCTACATTCCCGCGTCACTTTAATCCCTGGACTTGAGTCAAATGCCTACAGCTCTGCTCAAAATTACATTCAGAGCAATGAATGCTTATATCCACCTTAAAATCGGGTCATCAGCCATCCGCCTTTCAACACTGCTGAGAAAGCACATGATAATTTATATATAAAGGAGTTTCTGAATAGATGACAAATGCGAAAAAAGCAGATAAACAGTATGCTAATTAGGGCAATTAATCTAAATAAAACAAACTGCAATATGGCCTAGTGAGATTATCAAATTGGAAAGGCTGAGATTTTATAAATAAATATAAAATCTCTGCGCGTCTCTGAGTAAAACGAGGCACTGTGTTCTTACATGTGAGCAGCTCATTATCTGCTGGTGTGCAGCATCACGGTTCTTAGTAAATGCTGACAATGCAATCTCCTTTTCTGCATCTGCTCTGACTTTGGGTCACTTTAACACTCATTTGGGAACATAACATGCGCCAAACAACTTCCCATACTTATTCAGGAAAAAAAGGTTTATCAAAATTAGTCAAAGTCAAAATATTTAAAAAGAAGGAATTAGGGCAGCCATAAATACTATTTACTATAGTAATACTATAGTTTTATTTTTATTTTTTTTTAAGATTATTAAAAAGCTATTTAAATTGTATTATTATTATTAAGCCATATTGATTTAACTATAAAAGACAAATGCTCTGTCTGTGATTTTAAAGCTACAGCCCAAACCACGGAAAATACCACCGCTCCCTACTGTTTCAGTGTCCAGTAACACTAACCGCACAAAGCACACTGGCTTACAAGCCGACATCCTGACATAGTATTTCCACTCTGCTTACAAATACATAGATCTTTTACCCATCCCCCATCTCTCAAAACACACAAGCACAGACCAACCCCCACCCACCGGTACTTCAATTCCTAGACTGTATTCAGCACTCATGTTTTGACAAAAACCAACATGACCACTGAGAACATACCCAAACAGCTCGTGAACTCAACCTGAGTGTAAACAAACAAGTCTAAAACAGGCCTACAAAACGCTTATACAACAAATGCATATAGAAGCACACATACAGCCTGGTCTTTAACAAGCGCACGCACACACACACACACACACACACACACACACGAGAAGCATTTGTGTTGCATAACAGCAGAGTGAATGACTTACTAATAATGTGCAGGATAATCTACACTAATCCTCTCTGCCTGCATCACTGACGATCAGCGTCTTTCTGTGTGAGAGAGCAACACCACAACTGTTTTGATCAAGGTCGCACAGCAAACCACAAGGTGCTTCCAAACATTTGCGATGACTGGGTTGAGCATACAAAACTAGCTACAGAGGTAACACAGAATGTAGGCAGACCGTACACAGAGAGATGCTAGATTCCTGTATATGTATGCACGCAAAGCCACAGCAGTGGTACAAACACCCATAATTGGGAATGATTCATTTTTAGTTTAATAGAAAAAACAAAACAAAAGGGAAATGTAAAAATTGTTTTGAACAACTGGAAGCGCTTTAAACAAAAGTTATGTCCCAAATCGCATACTTATGCACTATTCTATGATGTTTTGCAGTATAATAGTGTAAGTTGTGTGTTCACACTTAAAATTCCAAAAATAAAAGTGCACTTTAAGCACCTGGATGATGCATTTAAATAACTGAAAAACTGAAGTGTGGAAATGTTGGACACTTCGTGCACTCAAATGTTGTAGTTTTAATTATGTTGTGAAGGGGGACGGGTTATTAGACTCGGATTAGTAATGACAAAATAAATGTACATAATTCAAACACGACACGGTAAATGCACAGACATTTGAGACACAGCTTAGAACAAAATCAGAAAAAAAGAAGAAGCTTAAGACAAAACAGCAAGGCCAAATATGTCAATTTAGCTTATGTTGAGTTTACAAGGACTTTAAAACAGAGTTAAAATCTGACTAAAACTATTTTTTGCTTCAACTGACCTCAACGTAGTGTGCAATAAAGACCTCGTGGTTTACAATGATTTTAGAACAGTTTGGGGGAAATTTAGGCACAGCTTGGTGGAGCAATACTGAAGCATTTAGCTTAGCCTAATGCACAAGTGTATAGGCTAGATAAAAAGTTTTTAGCTACACTTTAAGGTCCTCTTGTTACAGTTTCAACAAATAAATGTATGAAGGATTGGGGTTGATTTACATCAAATATATAAAACAGATAAATATCTCAAATGTACTCAGTCTGTAAGCATAAATTTAACACTGAAGAGAAGTAAAATTATAGTGAATGTTATATAGTGCATATATAGATATAGTTTCTCAACCGTTAAAGAAATACAACATATACATAGTCTTAGGTGCAAATTAAAAGCCTTTAAATACAAACAAATACAGTCATGCATACATCTTGATTCCTCCTACAAGATGAATGGGAGTTGCATCAGGTGTGTGTGTGCAGCTGATAAACATCTCCACCCATTTCCTCTCACCAAAACAAAGTGCGCGCGCGCACACACACAGTTAGCAGGGGAACACCAGCAGTCTCTCTCCTAGCTCTTCAAACCCCAAACACACTCCCGCTGGCTGTCGGTAAAGCTACCCTTTGTCTGCCAAAGCTGCTTCAGACAGCCATTTTTCAGCAGCGGCCGAGCAGAAAATGAGATTCCACCATCAATAACCTGCAAGCCTCTTCTTAGCAGTCTGGAATTTCCTCCTGAGCCAAGCGCTCACATCCTCCACAGTCTGCAGAGAGACGTCACAGATGAGGACTTTACAGTAACGCTATGAATGGATATTAGAAAGCGACTGGATAGAGGGCTCTCTGAAATTATGAGTCTTAATTCTTTAAAAACCTCTTGGTCTTCAAGGCCGTCTTCTTTTGTGCAGAAATGAAACCAAGGGTCATGGTTGCTGTGGGAACTCTCAACAGCTCACAATCTCCACTACCCGCCCCCTCAATCTCATACTCCACTTCTGCTTGGCGGTTGCCGTATGTGTTTGAGCTTCTGAACTCACTGACCCCAATTTCTCATTCTCTCTTTGTCTATCTTTGTAACTTGGGTTATCTCAAATGTGCAAAAAACGCAAAGCCCTAAGGCCCCATTTGGTCATCATGCAAGCATTAGAAACATGTCACGCATAGCCCATGGTTTAGGTGACTGAAATTCAGTGTATCCCTACTAGTGCGTTCCTCCAGATTTCAAATAGTGCTGACGGATGACAGTACGGCACAGTGGAAAAGTCGGTGCATAACCTCAGTGTCACATTTTAAACCATCAGACAGCATTCAGATCAAAGTTAAACAACAGTGAGTGAGTGAGAGACATGAACAGTGAAGTAGGTGAAGAGACGTAAGAGATGATGACAGAAGGAGATCTTTAACTCACATAGTGAGAGAAGATCAGTGACAGCTGTTATTGCTCTTTTTTGCTGTTTATACAGGTGAACCAAACAACCCTCTGGCATTCTGTTAGCAAGACATCACTGCTTAACCTAATGCTCCAAAGAACACAACATCGTCTACATTCTAAGACACTGTAAACTCCTTACAAATGTAAACATCTAGACATTTCCTAAATGTACAATTTCTAAATGAATAAGGGAGTATGTGTGTATATATATATATTATCATTATCTCATTATTCAGGGTCATTAATAATTATTTTTAAACCTACTATTCTGCATCACTGGTCAAACATGTGATTGTAGAGTAATTGTGTTACACTATATCAGAATATTAGAATATTAGTGTTTTTATATTCTAAATTGTAATATTTACAGTATTTCTGCATGTTACATTTTAAATAATTGCAGCCTTGATATGCATAAGATATTCCTTTCAAATGCATCTTAAAATCTTACGAGCCCAAACTGTATATGAGTGAGTTTGTCAAATTAAAAATAAATTCTTATTCTTGTGGCACTACAGGAATAATGTAAAATTTTTCATACTCACTGAAGTTGTGTGAGTGTATCTGTCCATGCCCTGCACCGGTGACAGTGAATGGTTGTTTAGCACAGCTTATCATGTTTTGAATGAGAGATGAAACAGACTAACTTTTGACAAAGATGAGATGCTTCTTTTTTGTAAACAAAAAAACTGGCTTGCACTTTTGAAAAGCCAAAAGTAAACGTCAGTTCTGTAGGTACATTTTTATTTAGCCTTTAAATGACATTGACCCAGTTTGTTTTAAAAAAGTGCCAGCTTTGACATCTTTGTTTAATTCGTTGCACTAAATATTATTTGATCTTTTTTCTTTTTTCTTTACAGCAAATGCAACATCTTGGACTGTTGAATGTGTGTTGATTGTGTTGTTTGAATTGTAACTGTGCAGTTGTCACACAAGGTTACAGTTAATGTTTTCAATTAAGACCATTTTTAGTTTCAACTTAATTTAAACGTAAGAAATAAATGCTGATGTCAGTTGAATTGAATTACCTACTATGCAGTTGTTGCCGTTAATTTCAGATGGTTTTTCAATAGTCAAAAACTAGTTTAACCTTTTCATTTATGCAGGGTTTGTTAGGATAGGGCAATATTTGTTTGAGATACAACTACCTGAAAATCTAGAGTCTGAACTTTTCGGCCCATACAATGTACTGTTGGTTATTACTACAAATATACCTGTGCTACTTATGACTACTCTTATGATCCAGGATCATAAATGTGCTATACAGCGGTGAAATAACGTCTATTATCGGTGTTCATATTTGCAGATATCTGAACGCTGTTATTGGTGCTGATTACCATAGATAAATCAGTAAGCCTCTGCTCACTGTACACTGCTGCTGATATGAAAGCAACAGACACTGATAGAAAGCACAGCTCCTCTTCCAGTAAAGTCTTGGGCACTCTTCCACGTGAGTCAATACTTTATTATGCTGCCAGAAACTCTCTCTCTCTCTCAAACACACACACACACACACCAAACTCACCCTGGGACCAACTATCATATAAAATCCACAAGCTACAGACCTCATACATAACATTAAGCAAAAAACAGAAACCTGTGGAGTGTTCATACAAAATGACATGGGGAATGAAGAATTTATTACGGTTTAAGAACAAGCACTTGGAGATTTAGAAGGACGATGGTAAAGATATTTAAATCCCAAATGCAGAGCTGCAGCCAGATTACATCTCTAAATGGGCCACTCTGGACATCCTACAGTCTTGTAAAGAAAACAATGGGACATAGGAAGTGTCAGAGGGATTTTTCCAACAGGCAAGTTCCACAGTCTTGTCATTTCCTGGCTTTACTTAGTTCTCTATCTCAACTTGATTACTTTTCCTCTCTCTTTTAATATTTAACTGACCCGTATGATTGTTTTCATCTGAACTTCATAAGCTACTTTTGTTTTTATAAAAGGAAGCAGTAGTTTTGGTTTACATCAGGAAAACAAGGTTTTTGTTCATGGATAGGATGTAACATCAATGGCCTCATTCAACGGTTTCAATATTTCCTAGAGCATATTATGCCAAGAAATCCTTAAGCTGGCACTCACATTTAGAGCAACTTGAGCGGAGAAAGATTCAGTGAGATCAACAGTAAGTGGCTGATAGCAGGAAGGTGAAGCCTGTTTCTATTCCATCTTCACACACATCTGCCAATTTCACCAGCTCTTACACACACAGCTGCTATAGGCTCTGCTACGCAAAATTGTCCACCCCTCACATTCTGTTTCATAAGCAGTTGCTTGTTTCATAACGGGCCAACGAGTACAAAACCCTGAGGCAGAGAGAGTCACCACCGATACACTACACCTCTCAACTGCTGCAGCAGGAAAACACAGAGGATAATGAAGAAAACACATCAGATGGATGACAGTTAGCCCACACATAGCCTTAACTCTACTCTGATATTCAGGTCGAAGTGCAAAGGGCTGCCATGAGCACTGCGGATTCAGAGAACAGCCGAGTTAAACTCAAAACACACATATTAGAGAGAGTCTGGCAGCGAAAGCAAAATCCACTCAAACAGAATGGGTGATAAAACAGAATTCAAACACTGTCTGAAATAGTCAATAAAAGGAGAAGTAAATCTAGGGCAAGCAATAAAATAACCAAGTTGCTCAAAATATAGAACTTGGAAAAGGTAGGATTTGAAGCCTGAGGTATAAAATAATACACTCAGAAACAAAAATATGGCCTACTAGTAATAGGTATACAGTTTATCAAACAAAAGCTATTTCAATGATCAAATCTTTCCGTTTTCAGTCAGAACTTAATACCTTTAGGGCATTTAATGAATCCCCTTTTTCTAAAGTGGTAAAAAACGAGTGATTAATAATACATAGGTATTGGTGGGGAATGGCTATTTTGGGATTTCTGGCATTTCTGATATCCAATTCCTTCAGGTTGAACATTAACCAACAGTCTTAACAACTTTGTGTAGCAAATATTAGTACTGAATTATTAGATGCTTATTATCAGCAAATAAATTAGCATTGAATTGTATTACACAATAATCACACTAAAATCAGCAACTGAAACAACTTTACCTGTATCAGATAATACTTTATATTTGCAAGGGCTTTATTTAAGCAAGTCAGGTGTTTCCAACAATCCAAAAATGAACAATTTGTGGGACTACTGAAGTAAGGTAACTCATAACGACCATTAGTTCTGTAATGATCTCTAACATAATGACATCACAAGCCAGATATTTTCAGCAGAACCTTCAGTTTTACTATCCAGTTAAACAAACAATTCAGTTGTTCCTCAAGAGGCAGAGCCTGCATTCATACTACGTCTGCAGTCGACTTAATGAATGCCAAGAACGCACAGGGCTCAGCAGAACACACAAATACACTCTATCACTCAATACAGTCTATCCCTCAGCACTCCACGCCACAATCACTATCTGCATACATGTTGTACTTGACACCCAGTGTCACATGAACGCACACAGACACGCACACCTACATTTTTAGTCCCTCTTGCTGGCTGCTCTCCAGATTACTAAAAATGTCAAAGAGGTAGCAGCTGCTATTGATGTGGCTGTGCAGACAGACACCGACTTTCTCCACAGACCGCCACTACTGCAAGACCACTTGATACCACTGCTGACAACTACAGAACTCTTACAACGAACTCTCACAAACGCTGAGTGCACACCCAAACAGGAGTGAATGCAGTCAGTTTAATGCATTGATACATTACAGTCGCACTACGTATGCTCAACTCCTTCAGGAATCTGCTTTGACTAATTAAGAATGTATACTAACAAGGAAATATATGCATACTAAGCATGCGCACTATGAATAATCACAGCGTAAGCAAATAAAGCAGTATGCAAAAAGGAAGTTGTAATAGTTGTATTTTGCCTAGCAGGAAAAACATGCTGCTGATGTGAATATGATGGATTCATGCGATAACCACCTATAGTCAAATCAGATAGGGTAAGCCTGCTGATACGGCTTGGATAAAGTTCTCAAATCTACAGAATAAACATGCATGTGCTGGTGCAGATGCATGTGTCTTTGTTCTTTTGTGTAAGTCATTACTATGTAACAAAGAAATAGGAACTGATTGTGAAGATAAACCCCACTAACACAGACACTAACATATACATCCCTTGACGTAAAACAAAGGCTCTCTGACCTTCAGCATGCGGCCATTAGTCTAATAGTCTAAATGGTATTTGCAGCCTATTTACGCTGGCCTTTTTCAGCAATCAAACACTTGGCCATGGGCACATGTTTACAACACTCACAGCACACACACTGACCACCACTAGTGCAGGACAGATGCCATGGGAGTTCATCCAAAACGCTGCCTTAACTAACGGGATCAGTCAGGTTCAGTTCTCAAGTAATGCTTCAAGATAATTTACGATATTTTGCAATAGTGAATCAGTTAATACATTGTTAGTGTGTAGTCAATTACACATAGCACTGTCACAAAGCTTGTTCACTTGTTCGCTTAAACGTTTATTAAACTTTCATAACTGATTTTTTTACCTCTATAAAAACAGCAGAAAAATTTCGCCCTATATATAACCAGCATAAACCTCTCTCCAGATATGGTGCAGATATGTGGTATGATTGCCTCACTGAGCTAATAAACACACCAGTGTCTACATTACACATAACACTAGTGGTTACGTCACACCGATCTCACTCCACCACTGGGAAACTCCAGCAATTTGGCCTTATCTAACTGTGTTAGATATGACACAACTGCTGCTGATAGCAAGCAGGACAACTGAACACTACAGTGGGTTAAAGGGGAAAACTCATATCCCACTTTCTATTCTAGGGATATTCAGTGATTCAAAATGCCTGTAAAAATATATGAAAGTGAGTGAAAAAAAAAAAAAAAAAAAAAAAAAAATAGTGCAGTGCTTTTTGCAAAATGATGTTAATTAACTGTGTTAGTCTAAGCCATTCAAAAATATTGCATATAAAGTAGGTGAACAACAGAAAGAAAACAAGGTTTTTATGTAATTAAAACAAATTATTCTTGTAATTAATAATTGTGTCCAGCAAATATGCATTACAATTATCCAAAGTGATAGTAAAGTCACTAATAATGATATTACAAACAATTTCGATTTCATACAAATGCTGTTCTTTTAAGCTTCCGATTCCTCCAGGAAGACTCCAGGAAAAGTACCATGGCTTTCACAAAATTATTACGCAGCACAATTGTTTTTAACATTGATATACACAATGTTTCTTGAGCAGCAAATAATCATATTAGAATGTCAAATCAAATAAATGCAACATTTTTTTATTTGTTTTTCAGAAGAAAAAAAAGTATATAAATTCTGTCTATGTGAACAAAGCTGATGAGGATTAACATCTACGATAGCACAAAACAAACTGCACTTCCAATTATGAAAGAACAACATTTTTCAATACATAGTGGTAGCAGGAGCAGCAGTTCCTCTGGAGCCTTACAGAGACAGCACTGCAGCAGGGGCAAAACCCAACCAACGAAACGCAGCCAACTCAGCAAAACAGCGTACCACAGTCGATTCCAAAGACTGACGGCATGATGACAAGCCAAGAAGTCTGCTTACACAGAGAGCATTTTGCATACAGTTAATTTCCTTCGCTGTTCCACTCAAGCTGCTCATTTATCAAAATGAAAAACGGTCAAGGACAAACGCTTTGTAAGCTATCAACTCCTTATCTTGTCCCTGAATAGTACGAGGGCATGTTCCACAGTTCATATAAGCAGAAACAAGGCATCTGACATGAATTAACGAAAAGGCCGGCTGTAATAAAGGTTGCAGCTGCAAAACTGCTGTGCAATGTGCATTAGACTCTGCGCAAAGCATTTTGAAAACAGACAGAGATAAAGCGGTAAACTAGCTCCACATTTCAGCAGACAATGCAAACTCATTTCTTTTCAGTGCTTATCAACAATCTGCATGGAGTAGCGAGGAGAGCGAGAAAGAATATCATTACTCAATACACGACACAGAGGGGTGGAACTGGAGTTGATGTGAGTCCAAAACAAATCTGTTGTTTTCTGGCCATGAGTCCTGGCAGCCCTGCGGAGCAAAGAGGTTGTCTGAGGCCACTTCTGTTTTGGGTTCAGGCATCTCGCTGGTCCACTTATGACACTGTGCTTTGTTCTCTTCTAATGTACAGTGGGAAAGAATGCTGCTCAAGAGAAAAAAAAGCCCCTCTGCTGGCCCATGTCCAATTACACTAATACACTTAAGCTGCGTGGCCTCCATTTTTCACATTCCACTGCCTTTCATGTGCAAATCAACAGCTGTTGACAAGCATTTGGTATCCACTATGATTTATTGACCCTTAATAACAACATCCGAGATGGAGTGTAGCTCCAGCCTAATCATCAGCATGCTATGAAGGTGTTAGAAAGCTTTAGAAAAAGGGGGCGGGAAGCCCACAAACGACGTTACCCATCATGTTTATGCAAGTCTTCAATGCTTTGCTAGTGATATTTACAGTACAATGAAGGAAGCCAGAGTCTCTGATTCACATAAAAACAATGGAACAGTGAGGCAGTGTTGGGATTTGTGAAGCGTTTCATGAACAATTGTGTTTCAGTACATCATGAGCTCTAGCTCTAAATATGGGCTCACAAACCACTGACGAAATCTGTGAAAGCTATTCCCATGCACTACTGGTCTTTAACCCTTAAAAGTTATCTATATACTGGGGGTATACTTAGGGCTGGGCGATAATTCGATAACGATAATTTTCACGATATAAATTTTCTCGATAACACGATAATGACAGTTCGATAAGCGCTCGATAATGTTTACGCACTATACGTAACGCTGCGCGACGCATTTTGCAGCCTGCGCTTCTGGATGCCACACGCAGTGTTAGTACTATACAGCCATACAGTGTCAGTTGCACGTGTTGGAGGAGTAAGAAAAATGAGCGACAGTGAAGAAAATGCACCGTCCACGACTAGCTCGCAGGTCACAGACTTAGTTGACAAGAAAGGTCACTCAACTTCAGTAGTCTGGAGCTATTTTGGTTTTTTGCAATCCGACACAAAACAGAGCGACGTGCACTGCAAACTGTGCAGACGACTCGTGCCATCAAAACAGGCAACACCACAAACCTCTTTCATCATTTAAAACAACGTCACCCTTCAGAATACGAAGATGCAAAGAAATTACAGACCCAAACAAGTGTTGGTAAACGTCGTGGACCATCTACAAGCATCAGCGCAACTACCCAGCAGAGTCTCATGTCGTCATTTTCGAAAGCCGTGCCTTATGAGAAAAAAACAAAAGACATGGAGACATCACAAAAGCAGTTGCATATTGCATTGCAAAAGACATGCTTCCCATTAGTCTTGTCGAAAATGAAGGATTTAAGAATCTTATCCACGTTCTTGACCCCAGATACGAACTACCGGGCCGAAAACATTTCTGCAGACAGCGCTTCCACGGCTATATACTGAGTGTAGGGAGACGGTAGAGCGGCATCTGCAAAATGTGCAATTCTTAAGCTACTACTTCGGATATATGGTCCAGTCGCACATCGGAGCCTTATCTGAGCCTTACAGTTCATTTTATAGACGCGAAGACTGGAATCTTCAGAGCAAATGCCTTCAAACAGCTTATTGTCCTGAAGATCATACAGGTGAAGTTATTGCCCAAGGAATGACTGAAGCACTCACCTCCTGGGGGCTGAGTGAAACCAGACAAGTATGTATCACAACTGATAGTGGTGCAAACATGGTAAAAGCTGCATCGCTCAATAAATGGACACGACTTCAGTGTTTTGGACATCGACTACACTTGGCTATTGGTAAGCATTAGTCTCCGTATTCCATCTAATAACAAAAAGTTATAGAAATAATAATAATGATGATGAATTTTAAATCAATATTGTATTTAGGGCTGCAACAACGAATCGATTAAATCGATTAAAATTGATTACTAAAAGTAGTAACTTTTTGGAGTAACGTTAACTTATGAATTTACGTGCTGAATCTTGCGTTGTGTGTTAAAATTTTTGAATTAAAACGGAAAAATAAAATAAAAGGGATACATCTGTCATACAGCGTTATTGTGGCTGCGTGTGTCACGTGACAAACATGACGCGTGAGCCATGGAAACATTAAAGGTGAACGTTCTAAAATTACGGTCGCCTAAAAATTCACTCCTACACTGCAAAAAGCTTTTTTACTTAGTAATTTTGTCTCGTTTCCAGTCCAAATATATTAAAAAAATCTTAAATCAAGATTACTAGACAAGAAAAAATGGCATGAGAAAATTAAGAGATGCTTAAAACTTCTGTTTGAGATGCTTTAAATTCTTTTTTGGAGTGCACTTTCTAAAGATTTTAGTTCTGTTTGAATAAAAATTAATGCTTTAATTGTTTTTTTGTTTTTATCCAATTGATCGATTAACCAAAAAATAATCGACTGACTAATCGATTATTAGAATAATTGTTAGTTGCAGCCCCAGTTGTATTATTGATGTGTTCTTAAATGTTAATGATTACAAGAAAGAAGCCATATTTAAAACTGAAATGCATAATTTAGCCTAAATATTTAATGTGGAGTAGTAGTAGTAATGATGCTGATATAAAAGCTAATTTATATAGTGCTGATGGCCTTGTGCTGCTCAATTGTTGCTACAGTATATTATATATATTTTTCTTTACATATTGTGGATACATTTGAAAAAATATTGTGTTGAAAAAGACAAAGTAAGTATCTATTTCATTCCTTCCTCAGAGAAAGCGGGAAGGACAAGAGGGTGGAACAGAGCTGTCGGGCTGTGTAAAAAGTAGTGGCTGCCTTCTCTTTCTCTTGGAAAAGAAAAGAGACCTTGTGACTGCTCAGGAAGAACTTAAACTGCCCAGACACAAGATGGTGACAGAATCACCTACCAGGTGGGGCTCACGTCAAAAGATGGTGGCCAGGGTGATTGAACAGCACAAGGCTATCAGTCAGGTACTCACTGCTGACAAGAAAACCAGACACTTGGTGCCTACCTGGCAGGACATTGACGTTTTGGAGTCAATAAATGAGGGCTTGAAACCACTTCTTGAGTTCACAGATTCACTGTCTGGTGAATCTTATGTGAGTGTGTCCTACCTTAAGCCTGTGCTGCACCTCTTCAAAACAGAGGTCCTGAAACATTCTGATGATGACACACAGCTCACAAAGGACATAAAGACAGTAGTCATAGACTATCTCAGTGAGAAGTATGATGAGGAGATAACAGATGAACTGCTTGATATGGCATCCTTGGTTGATCCATACTTCAAGACTCAATATATCAGGCCAGAGAAAATTGAGGGAATCAAACAAAGAGCAGTTTCTGAGATTCTGAATATGGAAGGAGACCAAGGTCCATCCACTTCACAGGCTTCATACAGAACAGAAGAAATGGAGGCAGAGGGGGGAGCTGCTGCAGCTGTTCCTGCCAAGAAGCAGAGGAAGTCACTTGGCAGTTTTTTAAGAGGCCATCCCCAGCAACACAGGACTCACTGACATGCAGGTAGTGGAGATGGAGCTGGAGCACTACCTCATGGCTCCAGATGCAGACAGTGAAACAGAACCCTGGATTGGTGGAAGATGTATGACAAAAAATTTCCAAAAGTAAGCCAACTAGCAAGGCGTTACTTGTGTATCCCTGCTACCAGCTCCTTCCGAGAGGCTTTTTAGTACTGGAGGAAACATTGTGACCTGTCATAGAGCAGCTTTAAAACCTGAGACTGTAGACAGACTTGTCTTTCTTGCACGTAACTTGTAGGGAAATGTCTTTGGCTGTTGAAAACTTGAGCAGTAAATGCTGAAAAATGGTTAAGATTGTTCTTTTGTTTATTATTTTTTTATTTATATTGTCAGACAGCTCAAACATTTTACAAAATGTGTTAAATCAGCTGCACAAAGGGATTGGCATGCTGAAAAGATTTGTCTATTCTCATTTTTTGTTGGAAGATAAATATACTTAATCACTTTAACTCTACATTTACAGTCAGAGCCATGTTACAAATGTTGTATAATTTTACAGTTCTTATTTTTTTATAAAAACGTTTTATATATTCTATTAATATTAATAATATTATTCTATTGATGTTGATGTAACTAGTAATATTCAAATCTGTATCTACCTCAATTGATCATTGTTTGAAAATTATTTGTCATGTTCTGACAATAAACTATAAATAATAATTAATTGTCTGGTTTTCTTTTTATTCAGGAGAAAAAACCTGCCTTTAAAATCGCTAGATATAAAGATTTGACATTTATCGTGATAATTATCGATATCGACTGATAAGGAAAAAATTATCGTGATAATTTTTTTTGCCATATCGCCCAGCCCTAGGTATACTCATTTGAGAAGCTGGGGAGAGGGAGAGTCAGTGAGTGGTCCCAACTACTGAGAAGAATCTTTAAACTGACACATTATCTAAAAGTATCATTGGCAGTTTTATCATTGGAAGTGGGGGGTATATGTATGCGTGTGAGTGTACATAAATATGTGCCGTTGCATCCAAAATTATATATATATATATATAAAATGATTTTAGAAATATATGTATATATGTAAACACTTTCAACATTTATCCTATATATATATATATATATATATATATATATATATATATATATATATATATATATATATATATATATATAGGATAAATGTTGAAAGTGTTTACATGTATAAATATATTTCTATTTTATATTTAATTTATAAACAACATTTTCTTAAATATATGCACCTGTATTTATATATGCATAATAAATATATACAGTACATTTTTAATCGTTTGACACATATAAAATAAAAAAATGCATACGATTATTTAGCAATTTATTATTAACGTTCCTAAAAGTTCTTTATCAGTCTAACTGCAATTATTTTACTTTACTAGTACAACAAAAACAGGCGATTTTGTTCAAAGCTCCTGAGTAACATCTTTATGCAGCTCTATTCTTTCTACACTAAATCTACGTTTCAGCACGAAGTAAATATTCCCTCCTCGGGACACGTTTAATGAGATGTTGACTAAAAACTAAATCATAATAGGACGGATGTAATTTGATTAAAACAGAATGAAACTATACGTCTCGTCCTTTGCTTGTGACCGGCAGCGTTACTACAGAACTAGCCAAGCACTCAATACAATATAACAACACATAAACGAAGCTAACTCAGCTAGCTCAACGGTCGACCCCAAAAAACTGTTCGACGGAAGACGGTGTGCTTCACAAAACACTGTTTATAATGCTAGAAAACTAACCTGATGCATAACGTATGTGCCTGGGATATTTCGACGGCATTCCGCTTACCGTTAAATCACAAACACTGCTAACGTTAGCTATGCTAACTAGCCGGCCAGTCTTCACGTACTGGTTGATTTCCGCCTTGCTCAGAGACGCTCATTCAATGTAGCTGAGGTTCAGTGAAGGAATAATGGCCGTTAGCCACAGACAAACCCCGTGACTCCGACAACGGCTACGAGAAGTCTCGGCAACCTTCAAACCCGATAAACGGCTCACAGACTCGTGGTCAAAACGTCTGGTAGTAACTTACCTCTCCGCGGAAGGTGAAGGTCTGTCGCCACCGGACGTTTATTTAGTTTCTGAGGAGAACGGAGTTAAGAAATTTCCGCGAATAATCCACATGTACGGTTCGCCACGGGCGTGTTTTCGTCCTCGTCGGTTTGAGCCGCAAATCCAATTGAGCGCCGCGCGCCCGTCGCGTGAGAAACTAGGCTGCTCTCGCGCTCCCTCGACGGGTTCGGCCTGCTCGCGCTCCTCGTCTGTTTTTCTTTCTCCTCCGTCTGTTTTACTCGCGTTTCCGCCTCTTATCTCCAAACGGCTGTGATTCGAGAAGAGCGCTCCGTGCCCATTCTGTCTAGTCGTTTTTCATAGCGGCGAATGTAAATACACGAAGCGACTGAAGGAGAATCTCTGCGGTCCAGAGATGACTTGAGTCCGTGTATGTGACTGACTGACTGACTGACTGACTGCTGCTGGCAAAGCAAGAGTCCGCTGGACGTCAAGTGCAGTTTCTCAGCTCTTAAAGGGCCAGTGCGCTTCTTTTGAAAATAGGTCCCACTGCTATGTAAATCACTACAAATCACACCACCCGTCAGAAGACATATATGAATAGAACATGAAGACAGCCGAATACAGATATACTAAAAATTTAGTAGGAAAGCCGTGCAGAGGAAATTAAAAATGTTATTTAAAAAACAAAATATGTGGGGATTATAAGCAACAAATGGCGATTATGAGTTTAAACAAGCAATGCTTGTTTTTAGCATCTGATGGACAGATAGACAAATAGATCGATCGATCGATAGATAGATATTAAATGTTTTCCTAACAAGATAGTAAATGGTAAAACAACTGCTCAAATGTTAAACCAAACCCTTAAACTGTAACAAAATGTAAATATAATTATCAATCCAGTACGACAATTAAAAAGTATGACAAAACTATCATTCAATACACAAATGCAAAAGATGTTCAAAGGTTCAGACTTTTAAATGGGTTGATTCATCGGTTTTGATCGTAATATTTCTTTTTACTTAATCGTTTTTGTTCTTTTTTTGTTTGTTTTTATTATGTTAATTTTACATTTTGTTAGGATATAATGTCAATGATGTGATGTCTAAATCTAGCATAAAAACTAACGTGAGAAGGTTTTTAGGGTTCGGTTAACTTAACAATAAAATTACGGTAACTAAGTATTCACACCCAGCCCCACATCAGCTAAGGACAGCCCTGTCTCACACTTAGGTCGATACAAACCTATAGAACTTCCTTTCTTCTGTGGAACAATGTCGGCAACCAAACAGTTTCAGTTCCTTTTGACTTTCTTTTTTTAATAGTTGTTTTTCTACGAACAAAAACTACGATGGAAGTCAACGGGATCCAAAACCGTTTGGCATTACCAGATTCACGACTTAACTTTTTTGAAACCGCAAACCTTGTCTACATAATGATCTAAAAAAAAAATTCTTAAATGGCCAAACGAAATATCAAAGGTTCTGTCACCCAAATGAAATATCACTGCATTTCCAGAAAGCACACGCACTCTTTGGCAAATGGCTCTTGCAGGCACTAATGTGTTGTACCCCCCGAGCTGCATCTCTCCAGGCCCTCCACATCTGGGCTATTTGAAGCCCGTGGAGACACAAGCTGTGGATACAGTGTTTTAACATTGAAGAATAGTGTCATAGAGATCACACTGTGGGCTCAGTAAATGACCTGTGGTTTCGCTAATGATCTGAATCCTTTTCTCTGCAGCTCAGCCACCCACGGCCATCAGGCACCGACAGCCACACATCCGTGACGCTCCAGAATTAATCAACCTTTCACACACAATCTTCCCGAGGAGTCTTATATGTCAACAGAGTTTCATTTCCATACCTCTGTGTAAATGATGTTGGCCCGCTACGGGCGCATTGTTTGTGTGGGCAGCTCCTTTATTCGAGCCCTTGTGTAATCGGCGGTTTGTACTGTAAGCATCATTACATGTGGTCCTGCTTTTCTAAAGTAAAACAATATGGCGGCGATCTCACAGGACTATTCTCTGACACACAGCCACCTCATGTCGTTGCCTTGCGGTGTTAATCTCATGTGTGCGAGTCTGCGGATTTGCATGTTGACATTTACAATGGATGTGTGTCAGGGTAACCTTCAGAGAGCCGGCGACAATCTCTGGATTGACATTCATAAGTGTGAGTCAGTCGTTTTCACATTGCCTCGAATGCTCAATGTTGCTCTTTCGTCTCGATGGAAAGGCCAAACTAGAGAAATAAAGACATTGTTCAGTCAAAAAAAAACACGAAAATCATCATTTACTCATCCTCAAACTATTCTAAACCTGTATGGGTTTCTTTCTTATGAAATATACCATGAAAGTCGTTGGGGACCAGAAACTGCTTGGTTGCCAGCATTCTTCAAAATATCTTCTTTTGAGCTCAGGACAAGAAATAAACTCTACAGGTTTGGCGCGACTCATCGTTTTGGGTGGACGATCCCTTTAAAACAGGAATAGTGTTGAACGCACACTGTTTTGATCAGATGTCTGTTTAATATATCTTTATGCCTTAGCCATCTGATCTGATTATCTGCCTGGAAAAGTGTCTTATGTGTAACATTGAGACCAGGTTGGGTTTGACCTACATTCGGTTTTCAAGTTGCTCCATGATGTCAGGGTTTGTTTTTCTTTAGCTCTGTTTTTCTTTCTGCTCTGCAGTCTTTTCATTCTCTTTACCCATCCAGTTTTCCGCCCATCCATACCACCGCACCACCATCCCTCGCTTCCTCTGACGTTCTCTCTCTCTCTCCTGGGTCACCCGCCACTGAAAAGGAAAAAAGGGTTGTTTATCAAAGTTCCCCAGAGCCTGAAGTGTCACGGTGTTATCTCACCCTCCATCTCTACAATGGCCAATTACTCAGCAGTGCGATAAAGTTAAAGCAGTTACAGTTGCCTGTGTGTGTGTGTGTGTGTGTGCATTAACAGACAAGCAAACCCAGTGGGGTATATCAGATATTGCAATCACATTCCACCGCCCATTATAACTTGACCTTATTTTTATTGTTTTGCAATAGATTGCAATGTGGTTTCCATATAAACTACCCATGAAAAACAAGTTCAGAAATTTGGATGAGAATTGATTACAAAAAAGTAATAAAAAAGACAAACTGAACTGCTATATGGCTATTGGATAACGTTAGGATTAATGACACGCTGCTCTTTTTTCCCCAGGTAATTTTACAATAAATAAATATTAGGAAAAGGCAAGGTTAGCTTATGTTGTAAAATGTCATGTGGTGCAAATATGCAAAAATGGAATGAATAAGTTAATAATTCATGGTATTTCTAAGTAATAATATTTTTACCTACAAAATAAGGTGTGTTAACACGCATGTATTCAAGATGCATTTGATGGTTACACCACAGGACATTTTTACAGTCAATAAATCTGTGATCTAACAAAGTAGCTACAGATATTTTCTCACTTATTGTGACAGATCACATACTTTTTTTACAAGCAAAAATAGTTCAAAATAGCTCAAATATCAACAAATATGATGTTGGATTTTGATGTGCATGAACAACAATTAACAGACTAGAGAAAGCTAGTGTTATTATAGATTTTAGACAAAAGTGACAGTTTAAAGATGTTCGTACAAACATGCAACAACTGTGATGTGAATTACTGATGTTTTTATGCACCCGTTCACTGCAGAGTATCCGCTGGTGAGCAAGTGATGCAAAATTTCTCCAAATCTGTTTTGATGACGATGGCCCGAGGGTGAGTAAAAGTAACTATTTTTCATTTTTAGGTGAACTATTCGTTTAAAAAAAAATTAAATAGAGTCGATTTTTTAATTCCATGTTGTCTTTAACACTTCTTTGGAGAATCTACTTATGAATACCAAGCTTTCAGTTGTCTCTGTATATTAAAGTAAAAACTACATTTTGGTTTAAAGATTCAGTGGAAGCAAAGCAGTGGAAGTCCCTCCTCACCACAACGCCTTCCTCTTCTGGTCTTTTGTTCTGTCAGGCTTTGGGGGAAAAATTCTCCTCAGCTGCGCACACACTTTCATATCTAAGCCGGCATCAAAGTCTTATCCCTGCTGGTTCTTCTGCAAGCAAAGCTTTAGCTACAAGCTATTGATTTCAAAGGCTCTAAATTGGTGGTTATCTAGCAGAGAGCCATTAGCCTAGCTCAAATTAATGATGAGCAACATCAACAGAGGCAAGCGGGCAGAGAGAGGGGGTTGGAAATGATGGAAGGCGCTCAAAGTAGCTCTCCCTGTTGATACAGCTGAAGACATTACCGTGGCACAAAAGTGACAAATGAATTTGGCTGACAAGAAAGAGAAAAAGAAAACGCCGCTTTTATTTATATACTCTCAGACGGATGGTTACTTCACACAGCCACATCTGTGATAACATTTCCACACGCTGGATTCCTCGGACAGATCATCTACATTCCAGACTCTCACCACACAGATTATTCAAAGCACACACACACACACACACACACACACACATTATGCTTTCTGTTACTTCTCATCTGCGGAAATGAAGCCACCCGTCAAAATGGTGAAAAATGGACCCATTTTAGGCATTGCATAATTAGTCTACAAGGAAAAAGTAATAGGAAAAGATCTGAGCGCAGATAATAAAAATGAGGAGACATATTTGGAACAGCGTGAGGGTTATATATAGCACCATTATAATTATATCACAAATTCTCAATCAGCAGAAGAAGGACAGCGAGAGGTGTACACTCTTTCAGGTCTAGACAAAATTGTACGTACCAAAGCTGGTATTCATTACAGCAACCAGAGAACAGGGGGAACATTCCGGAGAATTATCCCTCCCCAGCCGAGAGAGAAAAAGAGGGAGAATAAAAGAATAGAGAATATGAAGAGCAGGTGACATTTGCTCAAAAAAAGGCAAGAGAAGGAACAGAAAATATGTCTGTATGAAATACTACATCAATAAAAAAGGATGTAGGATGGCCTTTAAATTAATCTCATATCCTCTAGAACACACACACACACACACACACACACTCAGAAGATCTCTGGCAGAATGGCTGCAGGGTGTGTTGAGTAATGGTAGAGATAAATCATCAGCTCTTCAATGTTTCTCACTCTGTCTAGAGGAAGAAGAGCTTGGCTTTAGGGTTTACAGAGTCAATACGGTTTACATACACAACCTCAGAGTCTATATTACTGAGAATGTCTCATAGGTATACACTGTAAACATTGCAACCTACTAAAACTGAAGAGTAGTTCAATGGCGCCTTAAATTTACAGTGAACTGAAAGGTTACAACCTGCAAGGATAAGCACTGGTGTATGTAAGGTTTTGTCTCTACTAAAGAATAAAATAGCATATGTTTGCAGATCTTAAAGAAACAAGTTAACAAGAAACACTTGTTAATCTGAAAAACAATGCTACAGTCAGTTATTCTTCTTTGAAAATGTGGGTTCGTAAAAAGCATCGTAACATTAGGTTAAACCCCTGATGTCACATGAATTATTTTACAGATCTCCTTGCTACATTTATGGATGTTAATTATGTTAATTACATTTCTGTCTATAGAGGGACAGAGAGCTTTCAGAATGCATTAAAAATATCTTCATTTGTGTTTTCGAGGATGAGCAAAGGTCTTACAGGTTTAGAGCGTAATGAGGGTGAGTAATCAATGACAGAATTTTTATTTTTGGATAACTATCCCTTTAATTACTGATACATAGTTAAAATCTCAAAACCTCAAGTAGAAAACCACCAGTTAAAATAAACAGAAACAAATGTGTTATTTAGCAATATGACATGAGAAATGGTGCTGAACTGTAAAAGTGTATTGCTTTCATGCAATGGTTCAATAAACAAGTTCATATCGAGTGGCTTACATTTTGGCCAAACACAGACAAACAAAGCGATGCAAACAGTAAAGACCCATTCGCACCAATAGCTCTAACTCTAAAGTCTAACAATAAACTATAACAATGATGGCACAGATCAACAAGATTGTTGGATTTACTTTCAGAACGTTTTTGTCCAGCTGATGACTTATCCAATTGTCCATTGTAGTCAGTTGTATAGGGCTGTATAAAGCATTAAAAAAAAAAACATTTTCAAACCAAGCAGGCTGCAATTTTGCATGAATTTCATGTTTTGTGGAATCCGTCCGATTCAGTTCACATTTAGGGATGAATCACAATCAACACAGTTGAGATAAAATAAATAAATGCACACTGGTGTACAGAGGCCTTAGTGTATCACTCTTCTGTCTTTTTTCTCTCTCTTTTTCTTTGGTTCTTTAGCAGGCATACACAGATGGCCCTATTGACCGCTCGCATACTTGACATTCCAGCCTGTATTCCAGTGTCTGCCTTCTTCGGGCCTGCAGCCAGCGCTCTTTTCCCCATTCCTTTTTTTTCTGTCTCAAGTTGTTATGTTCAGCACTCTCAGAAAAGCGTCTTTTGGTACTAAGTACAGCCTGGTAGACTGCAATCACAGCACTTCTCTGTACAGCCGTCTGTAACACACACACACACACACACACACACACACACTAACAGTAAGAGAGACCTATCCCGTACATACAGCTGAAACACTAAAACAGAATTTGGCAAAGTCACCGGTCATGTCTTTCCATTACATATCATATGTCAGCTGAAGTGTTTGCAAGACTGTAGAAGGAGGTTTATATATGTTTGTACTATAGATCCCGAGAGCGCCCATCATGGCAAAGCATCCATTAAGGCGGTTGTTATTTTTGTCCTGAAGAACTGTAATCTGCATTCTATTAGCATTAATCAGAGAAGAGCAAAACCAGTGAAGGATTATTAGTGTTGGGTTAGGGATCTGAACAAACCTATGAGCCTAAATACCACTGCCATACATTTCCATATACTTATGTTGTGCAAATTTTGGGACACTAAATAAAAAATGCCAGACAATTACGCTAAGACGCAATTGAAACAACCAAAATGCAAATTCAAAAATGTTTCGCTAATAAGACAATTTTAAATGAATAGAATGGAATATGTATTATTGCCCCATTTTTGGGGGAAATTTGTCTTGTCTTGGGCAATCAATGCGTAATTCCTTCAGACAAGACAATGCATCTCATTTACTAACCACTAATCTGTGTTTTTACATACAGATCATGATTTATTAATAGGTTTCATAGAAAAAAAAAAACACCTGGTTTTGATTTTGCTCTGAGTACTACACATTTTTTACGCATTGTTTGAGGATCTTGCTGCACGTTCTAATGAGACTGTGCCTTTAGAGAGCAACAAAAACGGTGTGGAAACCTTTGTATGGTAATGGTTTGTGACCAAGTTCTCGTGTGTAAAATACAAATAATTCACGCATCTGAACAAGACCAAATATCACTAGCAATTGCCTGTGCTCTTTATATAAAGTGGCTGTGACTTCCAATTTCTAACAAGCGACAGGTTTGAGACGGAACGGCAATGCTTTTATAAGCAATCGAATTTGCCAAAAATCGAGGCAAATTCTAGGCATTAGAATATCACAAAGACCTGGGAGTGATTTAGCTTCACTGAAGCAACCGCCAATAACACCTCAGCAGCCACCTAGTAACACCTAAGCATCAAGCACCATAGACTTTTTCTTTTTTACTTCCAACCCTCGTGCCACAAGAGAGTACAGTTGTTTGATATTTCCACGGGCTATTTTTGAGTTCACAGTCAAAGAGAAAAGAGGTTTGAGTCGGTTTGTCTTCCAAGCAGGAACTTGGCACAAACCACGAAGGAGAGAAGACAGACAGCCTTTAGATCGGAAAATCCCATATTCATCAAAGAGAGCCTATTAAAATGCTCTCCTGCACCCTATAACTCCGCAGGGATCAGGAGATATCAGGGAGTACAGAAGGGAAAATAAGGACACCGCGTTAACATTTGGGAAACGGATGATCTGCGGCGGCGCTTAAAATGCGGCAGGCAGGGAAGTAAATCTTCCGAGATTATCAAGCTACGATCCACCGAACGATTCATAAATATTTATGCGTTACAGACATATTATCTCGCTGCATCAAAACAAGAGGGCATCATTCACGAATCTCATACATAAACCCTGCGCGTTCTCCCCGAGCTGAATAAAATAACTCATCCCGTGCGATTTTTTTTCACTCCGCTCTGTCAGCTCACTCTCGCCATGAATAAGCAGGAGATCCACAATGGGAAAAGATAAAGATGCGAGTTCAAGGATGGAGGAGAAAAGATAGGAGAGCTTGCCAGCATTCTGTGGGAGGATGAAAGAGAGAGCAGGAGAGAGAGAGAGGGATGATGGGGTGGAAGGAGAGAGAGGGTCATCTGGGGGGCTGGAAGGCCATAAATAAGGCTAATGAAATGACCGTGCTTTAGATGGCTGAGGCCCAGGCCTTTAGCCTGATTTATTCTGATTGTGTCCCAGCACACAGCAGACCCATCTATCCAGCTCTCTCCCTCTTTCCTCCTCTCTTCCTATCGCCTCCACCCCACCCCAGACACACACATCCTATTCCAGGGTACTAATATCATGTTGCTCGCAGATATCTAGCACCCACAACCATGAGAAGAGGGCGTAAGAGCTAGGGGTGTAAATTACTTCAGTAATTGTGCTTCATTACTATAATTAAGTTTTATTTTGGGCAATTTGTACTTTACTTGTGCAGCATTGAAACTTAATGCTTGCACTTTTACTCAAATTGCATTTATATGGTAGGAATGATACTCCTTACCACTTTTGTAAAACAACCTTTTCACATTTCAGGAGTTGCAACATTCAAGTAAACGACTCAGGAGGGTAAACATTGACACTTATGAGACATGTGAGAAGACCGTAAACAGAAATTTAATTAAATATTATTTACTTTTTGCAACAGCCAAAAAAAAAAAAAAAAAAAACGTCATAAAACTACATCAAATAATTAAAGAAAATGACAAATGTAAAAATAGAAAGTTAGATTTACAATTTTAATTAAGATGGAATTATATCAGTGCAGTTTGTAAAAGCATCTGTTTGGAGGGCCCTAGGAGGCATTAGCAAACCTCCAAGGACAAATGTAATTGTCAATATATTGCATCACCGAAAATTATTGAGGTCACGTACATATAGGCGACATGCCTACCTGTGAATGTGACATTAAGAGAAGGTTTCTGACCTAAAGCACATAGTGTTTTAATTATAACCATCAAAACCCTGACTGAGTGTGAACAAACACTCAAGTCTATAAACTACTATATTGAAATCAGTCGATATCAGTTGTGGGTGAATGTTTAACGATTTCAGTTAGCAAGTCACTGTTTAACATCTGGTGATGTGCAATTAAATGTGGAAGCGTTTTTACTTTGGTTAGTTTTTGGCCAGACACTTTGACTCTATATCTTATTTCTGAGTACCTGCTAAGAGCTTTCCCAGGCCAGAACATTGAGGGTTAACTGCTTCCTGAGTCTCCTGTTCAATTCAAGGTCTTTCATCTTCTCTGTCTAATACGTACCAGTCTAAAATCTCAGATGGACTGCAGAAACCCGGGAGGATTTCTCTAAAGTGACGCGCACACTGGATTGGTGTGTAATAATGGCACATTTGGAGCTCTTTGGAATGGATGTGTGTAGGTAGGTGTTTGTGTGTGTGTGTGTGTGAGAAATCTACACGTCTCAGCAGCGACGTTATTCATCACAGCCTGGAGCAGCACTCCTGTGGGCTTGTGTTTCATCCATTTGTTAAAATCGTTCTGTTTCTCTCTCGATTTCTCATAAACACACATATCCACAGCAAAGACGGATGTCTTAACATCACATTGTGATATAGAGCTTCTGTTCCAGTTGTTACGTCTTTATCGGCTTTGCTTCTCTCCGCTGTATGTATGACTGTGTTGTCAGGAGATATTAATAACAGGCCCACGGGCAGCTCGACAAAGACTCACATCAGTTATAATTATCAGGCTTACGGAGGGATGTAACAGGAAAATCAGTTCACACCAGTTGTTCCTCTCCATAAGCTTTAATTAAACCATTACAGAGTTTCTCTGCTTAATAGTGAGAATGAGAATGTAGAAAAGGAATCAAAATGTGGCAGACTTGAACCTGCATCACTGACTTGAGCAGCATGGCTCAACACGCACAGCTGATTCTAATGGAGTCAGGCATGAGCACATGCTGCTAGGCTAATGATGTGATATATGGATAAACCCATTTAGAAGTCATTCAGATAAAGCCTGAGTTTAAATACAAATATAAGTGCAACTAAAGTCGCGATAAAATGGAAGTAGCAGCAGATGTTACCTTTTATATTTTACCATATGTATGAGTAAAAAGGATTATCCAAAAAGAAAACAATGAAAACTACAGGGCGGGGACTTGCAGTCAACTGTACGAAAGAGGCAAACCAATTAATCGTTGACAAATTTATATATAGTAGGTGAAAAAGAGTATGTGACAAAAGAAGGATTCACTCACAAAAGGGTACCTTGATGATATATACTACTTCCAGTGAGATTATGAAGTCTACGTATGGCACAAGCAATGACTTTCTATATTTTTATCGGCAAAAACACCATTTACATATCGGTTATGAAATTAGCTGTAAATTCTGTGACATAATTAACAAGTAATGATCTCTAAACGTCTGTGTCTCCTAGTGTTGTGTTTGTAAACATGTAACATGGCCGCTCAGTGTTTTTGTTTTTACTTTTTTGTGTCAGACATTCCCATTTATGCAGTCCTTTTGTTCCAGAGACACTGAATTAGACGTCTTCAAACTAAACTACAGTGTGTTAACTGCATCATCTGTGTCAATATTTAGAATTTCAACATCTCTGCATTTGTCCAGAGTACTTTTGCATGCTCAGATCGGTAATCTTTATTCTGTGTTCACACAAACAGCACCATTCCAGCAGTTAACTGGTAATGTAACAACTTCTAAGTTTAGCTGTTTAAAAGGTCCAGTTCACACATTACCTCTTAACAGTAATTTCCCGGTAATTTACTAGTAAAGATTATGTGTAGGGCTTATGACAACATGAAGAGTAGTACTTCCAGATTACTTTCATACTATGTGCATTCCTACTATATAGAACACACTTTTTAGTGGTTGCCAAGTAAGTAATTAATTCAAAATAAGCACTTACTCAAGAGTATGCAATTTCAGACCCAGCACGTGTCTCATTTTTAAGGCTACACTTTCTGAAAGACACATTTGTCAGCTGCATTCATCAATGCTTCATTTTAGGAAAGTAGTTTGTGACAAATGTGGCTTCCAGCCTTCACAACAATACACCAATTGATTGAAGAAGTCCTGTGTGTGTGTGTGTGTGTGTGTGTGTGTTATATATACATATATACGTATATGTAGTTTTTGGTTAAAAAATGGTTTTGTTGACAGTATTCTGATGATAATTGTTTTGATTATATCAGTGAAAAAAATGTGACCCTCAACCACAAAACCATCATAAAGGTTAATGTTTCAAACTTGAGATATTTCAGCCATACATCATCCGGACAGATGAATAAATAAACTTCCCACTGATGTATGATATGTTGGAATAGTTTTTTAGGATATTTGGCCGAGATACAACTATATGAAAATCTGGAATCTGAGCGCAAAAACACTGCCTTTAAATTTGCATATATCAAAATCAAAAATCAAATGCATATTACTAATCAAAAATATTTTGGCTATTGCTACAAACATACATGTAATTATGACAGGTTTTATGGTCCAAAGTCACATATGCATAATTTGTCAGTGTGGTGTCATTATTTGTGTTGCTTGTGACTATTAATTATCACAAGATAATTGCTGTGCTGTAAATTCTTTGTATTTCAATTACAATTAGTTATTGAATTCTAACAGAATTTGTATATTCTGAATTGTGCCAACTGTGTCAGAAAATACATTTTCTCTATCTCTCTCTATATCTGTGATATATATATATATATATATATATATATATATATATATATATATATATATATATATATGCCTTTGCATGGAGACCCATTGCAAAGAAAACATTAGTGGAAAGATCCAATTCTAGATCATACATTAACATCCCTCCGAGATGTTTTCTTCAGTCACCTTTAAAGTGATTATCACAGACGACAACATTTCGAGAAGTTCAGCTAATTGCTTTCCTTGGCCTCTTACTTAGGTACTTGACAACCTCTTTACCTAAATTAGTCTTCAGCATTTCCAATAATGGTCAGCGTCGGTTGAAGCCAGCTCCATTTGACTTGGCTCACGCTGTGGGTAATTATACAGCAGAGAATGAAGTGTATGAAGTGGCGCTCAGGTTATACAAAGAGCTGTGAGCTGGCAGAGGGATGAAAGAGGTAGAGGGTGAGAAGAGGAGAAAAATAGAACACCTCAAACTGCTTTCAAAGGATCTCCATCTGTAAAAGAAGCGAATGCTGGGGACTCGTGCGTGGGAGGTCTGGAAAGAAGAGTGGGACGGAGAGAGAAAGAGAGCGGAAAAATGAAGAGATATCTGTTTTGGATGGTTTACTGTTCATTTTTATGCCTTTCTTCTTCTCCTTCTTCACAGAGCGTCATCCTTCTTTCTCTGAAGGGTGGGCTGTTTTTCTCTCAATGTGAGTGTTGTATGAGTCAGTGCAGTGGGCCCACGCATTACCCGTGTGCAGGACAAAGGACAGGAAGAGAAAGGAGAGCAGGCTCAAGCTGTTTACATGCTCTGCTGTTGCTAGACAGATATACCTCGAACAAACTCCAATACAGCGCCGGTGACATTTAATCCCTCTACACCCCCATGAACAGCGGGACACCCCGTCTGTAGCGCAAGCATCTGACATGACCGCCCCTATATTGCCCGCGGTACATATGAAGTTATCAGATTGGGGCAAATCTAAAATTTGGAGGACTAATTAATCATAATTATAAACCATATCAAGCGTAGCTCAGGGATTATTATGGCGTCCTAATGTGCATTAATAAAGACTTATTTTCACATGGTTCATTGCGCAATGTTTTTAACACAGTGCATTATTTGTAATCAAATACATTTTGATGCTTGTGTTGGCGCCAAAAACTCTCGGTTAGGGAGCAACAGTGCTTGTGGCAACTTTCGAGCTACAGCGCATCGCAATGCATGGATAGAAAAACCCATCTGCGCATATACTATGCTAATGACCGCATTTAAGCTGTGTGCATACACTAGCAGATGCATAACAATCTAAAGCGTTCTTCATAATTCAGGGTACAATTTGAGAGCACCGGCCTAGTAGCAAGCTAATTATGCATCATTTGGCTAATATTTGATCAAACTGAGAGGTATCTTAAGAAAGTAACATTATTTTCCAAGGCGGTCTTCAAATCGGGGGCATGCCAATTGTCTAGGTGTGCAGCGCTCAAGGTTTCAATACAGAGCAATTATGGTAAAATGTCTTTCATTAAGCGCTTATTTTACAGGCGTTTCTTCCGTTGAGTGTGTGAAGGCATCCACTCTAGTCTAGATATAGAGTCTCAAGGTTATCTGCTGTTAACTGTGTATTTTTCTTTCTGTCAGTGCTCTCTGCACGCTGGTATCTGTGGTGATAGATGATACAGCCGATAGAGCGGCTGGTGTGTCTCAACAAAAATCCCCCTCCCCCACGACAGGCTCGCTTTTAAAGGCGGAATAAAGCAAAGCTGCTGTGAAAAGTGCTGAAATACCAAGATAAAGTTGCCTTCATTGAGCACCAGCGCGCAAAAAAAAGCACAGAAAAGGGGAAGAAAGAGAAAGAAACAGAGACTAAGTGAAGCTCAATTAGCTTTCGTAGACCTGTGCGATAATGTGTGATAGTGTGAGCGATCCATAAATATGGATGAGCGTGAGTGTGCATTCACATATGTGTGGGGAGGCCACGCGTGTCGCTGAGCCAAGTCTTCTCAGAGTGTGAAACCTAATGAGTGCATGTGCTGTAATCTCTGACACATGATAAAAACTTTCGATACCGCCACAGTGCTTTTTTTGTGAGGGAAAATCAGTAATGGAGAGTGTAGAAGAGCAAGAACTGATAGGTCACTGTTAGAAAGCTGTAATGCGATCGCAGGCATTCCTGCGCTCACGGCAGAGCCAAGTATTGTACGGTCTCGGGCTGATAGAATACACTTTTGTCCTCTACAGATACACTGAGTCATCCCGATCTCACAAGGGACGAGGGAGAGAGAGAGAGAGAAGGAAATGGAGAAAGACATGTTTGTCTTTGATGAATGTATATTGAATGCTTCACCATCATAAATCTTGGCAGATTCCCTCATCCGCCCCAACTAAATACTCTGCCGGAGGCATTTTCATGCCAGAGCGGTCAGTATAGAGGCCACACCTGTTTACCTTTTGCCTATATTTCACATTCACAACGTGAAGCCTGCGCACTCATCAAAACTGACTTGTCGTTCTGATATGCTCGAGAAAAAATAACGTATTTTTATCAATGTTGGCAACAAGTAAAAGACTAAAAGTAAAAGCATAATTGTATTAAAAGCACGATAGTACAAAATTAACCCTACATCGCTAATGTTGCAAATGTCCAACGAGCCCTGGCGCTCCTTTCAATCCACACATCGTGTTCTCTCACAGTGAAAAATACATTGCGGGCCGAAAAAGAACCCGACAACAAGCTGACAGACAAGATCGAGCAGCTTAAGTTTGGTATGAAATAAAGGGTGCGTCTCGATCAGCTCCCCAGCTCCTGAACCCGTGAATCCTTTGACGTCATTCACTATACTGTAGGTTCACACAGCTCAGCTGGGTTCACAGACTATTGGTTGTGCGAGATTGTGGCGCTCTTTCGGGTATTAAGATGAAGTCAAGACCGCAACAATGCAGATTATGTATAAGCGCCACTGTCTGGTTTGTTTGTGGGACAAAAATGGCAGATTCATCCTTGTGATTGGTCAGATCGCCTGTCTATCAAATCCCAGCAAAGGGTCATCAACTAATGTTTATTAATTTTTTATTGATCATTAACTGCAGTGAGTAAACCGCTTTGATAGATGTTTATAAAACTGTGAAGTTCTTCTTGAGTAAAGCTTTTCCAGCCCAGAGAGACATTAGTGTGTGAATAAAGGACAGAGAAATCACGAAGCGACTCTTCTCATCACTGTCCTCATCTGGTTTCTTCCTGCATAACGTGCCTCAGTAAACGCGCACACACACACACACACACACACACACACACACACACACTCTGTGTTTTTCTCTTTCATTCATTCTATCTTTCCCTTTAATGATTGCTGGCCAGTCTAGTGTGCATAAGATGTGCTATTCTCCTGTTTTCTCAGAGGGGTTAGAGGCCAGCAGCAAAACACACAGACACACATAAGCAGAGACACACACCGACGCACACACACAAGGGGTAGAGGTCAGCGGTGACTAACACAGTGAAAGGGACCTTTCCCTAGAAAAGCTCTCTCAGTATCAATCATAGTCAGACCCTATTCAACCCTAATAATGGCAGAGTAGATTAATGAGTGTCTCTCAGACAGCACACACATCCTCACACACGCAATCAGAGGAGGCAGGGTTTATGTTTGACATATGACCATGTGTTTTTTTGCTTAAGTCTGTAAAATCGTGCAGAACTGAATAAACAAATGCAGCACATATTCCATGCACGTTGTAGGGATAGTTATTTATATACTCTCATATTGTTCCAAATGTGTTCCTGTGTGGTTTTCTTCCATGGGTTAAAACTGAAAAGGTGCATTTTTAAAGAATATCCTGGATAAACGATATATGACTTAACTCTAAAATGACACGATTAAAGTATCATAAAAGTCTCGGTTTTTTGTGGACTAAGTCTTGTGAAGTCGTACGGAAGCTTTGTGAGAGGAACAGACTAAAAATCGAATAATCTTCCAATTTCCAGTGAACTGTTAAATGTTGCAGATGGATCACTGAGTCAGTGAAATCATTCAGACTGATTTAACCTTCAGATCAGAAGTTTGAGAATGAATCATTAAAACTGATTTCAACATATAACAACATAATTGATCGTTAGGTCACATTTATTGTTAAATCTTGTGTTCAAAATCCAGCCATTCCAATAGTAATCTACACATTTGGGAACTTTGCATGAGGGGATATTATCGCCACAGAAACATTCACTCGATTTCAAGTTTGTCACATTCATGTTTGCTTTTTACATCTGTACACTACTGAGAAGACACAACGGACCTCTTAAGGCTTGCAAAAGTTTGCTGCAGCATTGCTAATGTGACCGGCAACACCTTTAGACCGATCCATCAAAAAAGATCAGACTCAAAGTATGACTTGTTAGCAGATCAGTCACCACTACATCTCACCATCCCTAATAATATATATTTAGAACTGAAATAACTACAGCAGGAGTCACATTTAAAAATTTGATTCAAATCACTCAAGTGAAACTATCGTATAACTTGAGAAGAATTAAACTTCCTTTCATTAAATTGCTAATAATTTCCAGAATATTCCTAAACAAATGTGTTTCACAGAGAAAAGAAAAGTCTTCAAGGTTTGGAACAACACATTACGACACAATAGTTAATTGTCCCAAAATAATATTTAACCACCATATTAAACCAATAAAACTTAAATCGCACTTTAAAATTGTATGATGTTGTAGTAGTTTGTTGAAATGATGATTGTTGAAGATCAGTGTGTACAATCATGATTGAAGACCTCAGCCGTCCCTCTCTCCTCCCCATCTCTGCTCTCTCTCACTAAGAGTCATCAGACGCTGTCAGGAGCGGCCATTACTCAAGCTGTTTATCACCCACGTGCTTGCTCTCTCTCTCTCTCACACACACACACACACACACACACATCTACTAAACTCAAGCTCACACGGATTCCTTTGACCCCCACCCTATGTATTCAGCACTCTCACACACACACACTTACTTTAAAATGGTCTTTTTCAAGACAGTAAAGCTCAGCGACGAGGACAACAGGAGATGGGATCAAAGCATCCGGATCTGATGAATGAAAGGGACTGTGCCAGAACTCTCCAGTGAGCATGTACCTTCCTAAAAAACACCTTTTTCAAGAACACACAGATAAAGAAACAATTTAGCCTGAAAGACAGGAGGAAATGGTTACTGTCTAATAAAAACTAGTACTGAGATGCCATTTTAAACAACATTTTAAGGACAATGGACTGTATCATGCTTAAACCTCTGCATTAATTATCTTAGTAGTGTTTATTAAAGTAAGCATCACTATTATTACAGTTTCAAACAACCAACTGAGATATTCGTTTTCTATGTTGTGATTTTCACCTGTGGATCATAAAACAGTTCTATAAAGTGTGTGTGTATATAAAGTAAAGTAAAAAAGTTTGGGATGAGAGAGATTAGTTTTAATGGAATCTCTTCTGCTCATCAAGGCTGTATTTTTAAATCAAAAATACAGTGAAACAACTGCAGTATTGTGAAATATTACTGGAATTAAAAAGATCTGTTTTCTAAAATTTTATTTGTTCTTTTGAAGCAAAAGCTGAATTTTTCATGATCATATCACATGATCCTTTTTAATCACGATAAACGCTTTTGTTTACATAATGTGTGTGTACTGTGTATATTTATTATTTATATATCAATATATACAGTATGTGTGTATTTATTTAAACAAGAATATTTTTGAATGTAAAGAGTTTGGATGCGTATTAATCATTTGACAGCACTAATATATATATATAGTTGTAATCACAAGTTATGATATCACTTCTGCACTGTTCTTCTGTTTACACAAAATATTAATCAGTACAACAGAATGATTTAAGGATTTTATGAAGCATCAGGCATAAGTTAAAATAGGCCAAAAATGCTTGACTTCTAGCATTTGATAATAGCTTATTGATGCAAAAAAAAAGAAAAAGAGGAAATGAAAATGCACGTTTTAATTAGAGCTCTAAGGTCACATCTCTGGTAGTATCATTAATTGGAAATATGTTTCAACCAGGAAACCTTAAAAGCCTCCCTGAGTGAGCCTCTCTGACCATACATTTAATGATTTTTAGCTCTCTGTATGCTGGTAATAGGCTCTGGCCAAAACAGACAAATGCAATAATGAGTAAATGCGCTTGGTTATTGTGATTGCTACGAGAGCAGTCGATAGGTAAAAGTTTATCTAACCTCAGATCAGAGGATCCTTTTAGACTAACAGCAGTAAGAGAATGAATATCTCCTCAATGACACAAAATCCTCAAAAAAGCCTCTTACTTCTGCAGATGTTTCACTTCATAAATGAGATACATGGAGAGATCTGATCATCAAAATGGAAAGCATTGACGTCCTAGCAACGCATTGTTTCTTGTGGATAAACTGCTATTCCCAAGTAGTTAACTCTGCAGAAGGTCTTGCAGTAACTAGTAGAAATCTTGGCTAAGATTACATTACAGTCGAAAAACTCAATACCAACTCATAACTGAACAGTGTTATGGAAACATCTAGACAACTGTGGCAAGGTTTCTCGGTGAATGTTTGTGCTGATGGAAGATTAGATCAAGTTCATTAGGGTTCAATGGCCCCTGTCTCTTTGCATGCTAACTCCTCTGTGTAGGCAAGCTAGCCCTGCTTAGAACAAAGTTTAGGCGATTGGCTCCCAAACAGCTAATACGCCTGAGATAGTAACCACTGACTTGGTCTGAGGAGCTGTGGGGGTTGTTGTTTGCATATATGTGAGTGCAGAGGAATGTATACATTGAGTGTTTATGCAGTGATAGCTCTGGCACAGGCTTCGTGGTTAATTAGTTATTAGTTACTGGTTTATTTTAGATCAGGCTTCCCTGCAACATACACAAGCACACACTGACAACCTACAGACAAAATGCTGTGAGACTTAAAACAGCTTATTTTATAGTAGAATGTGAAGTTTGAAGTACTATATGAAGGAGATAATGACAGAAATTATAGCAAAGCATCAAACTATTGTATAAAGTACTACATACATAATTGTGACATGGTTGGAGTGACTTAATCACAGAGGCTGGTGCAACCACACGCACATTGATATGAACAGATGCTTTCTTCTGTGCTGGGCTTAGCACGTACGCTTTCACCTTTAGCCACTGCATTTTCTAAACAGTAAAAAAGGCGAACGGGCATGAAACATTGGGAGTTGTTGTTTTCTACAAATCATGCCTTACGAAGCAAATCTAATATTTAAATCACCTAATCACTTGTATACATAACTATTACTTGGTAATAAATAAATAATACATACTTGCTCAACTGTCTATCAAAAACACAAGAGAAGGCGGTGAGTCTCATTTAGCCCAAAGTTTTTCTCCATTTTGAAACGCTACGCTAATATTTATTCTACCTTTATTTCTTGTATTTGTTCCAACATCTTCTTGTCTCGCCTCTGCTTCATGCCAATATGCTTTTTTGGATTTTCCACAATTTGTAAAGTGTATTAATAGAAATGCACTTGCAATAATAAATAACTACCACTTGCATCTGTCGCATTTGTGTTGTCGTAGTATTCAAAGATGGAAACCGAGGATAGCGCAGATATTGTGGGCAACAATTCTAGGACGAAATAATATTTAAATCTTCAGAGAACTTGTGAGATAATGCAAGTACACAACTGCATTAAATATATAACAGTGTGCAGCCGTTTTTGATAGTTCATTGCTAAATAAATGTTGTGCCTTTAACTGTTAAGCTCTCACTGCTGTCATTTTGTTTGAGAAGAAACTGTGCAGCACATATTCATCTACAAGTCGCAGAATGGTTGTGGCACTTAACAGCCAGCTAACAGTGAACCAAGGCCACATATCTCAAACCTAAGTAAAGAGTGATGAACTTTTGCTGGGAATCATACTAATCTTTCATGAGCTGTTCTTTTAGTGAATCAAAACACAAGAGAACAAATCCACGGTTCAACTCTTAAACTAATTGTTTATGAATCCTCTTTTTCCCAGTGAACACAACAAATAAAGCGTAGTCAATTTCTGACAAATGACTCATGAGTTGTTTCTTTAGTGCGACCGGTTCTAGTGAAAATCGTGGACAAATGACTATTGTGAGTTGGTTCTTTAGTGTATCAGACACATAAAGCGCAAACTGTGTAATCTGGTTTCTGGATAAATGACTCTTATGAGTCGGTTCTTTAGTGAATCAAACACAACTTAACCAGTGTAGTCTGACTCCAGGACAATTACTCTTATGAGTTGGTTCTTTGTAGTTATTCAAAACATACAGCACTACCAGTTTGATTACTGAGAAAATACCTCTTATGAGTTATTTTGAAAGAATCAAATAAATACAGCAAAGCCAAACAAATAACTCTTATGAGCTACTTCTTTAGTGAATCTTTCAGCTAAATGTGACTGATCATTTAGGTTATGCTTAATTTTAAGGTGTCCTTGTTACGGTGTACTGATAAAAATACATGTACTTGGTATATGATTAGTGTTAGGATTCGGGTTTGGGGTTAGCGTTACTTGCAAGTAATTATGCCTAATTAATTGTTATTATAATAGCAAGCACATGTAACGTGTTACAAGGACACCTTTAAATAAATTATTACCATTATTTATTATTTTAAGTCTCAGAAATGCCATGGCGAAGCATTGCTTATTAATTTATAACATATGATTAAGAGAGTAATAAATGAGCATCAAAATGTAAATAAGGCAAATTTAGATTCCATGCCCGTAGAGTTTTTACAGCATAGCACTTTCAGACCTACAGCAGAATTCATTTGCTCTACTGTACCCAGCCATAAGAGAGAAAATTCATTTCAGCACACACAGATTACGACGTGTTGTTAATGAATTCAGCAGTAAGCAAGGTTTCTCTGTGGACGGACATGTGAGTCTCATGTAGCTCCAGGCTGCTCCCAAATTAATGCGAACATTTGACAAGGCTGTGTGTGTTTTGTGATAACAGCACAGAGCGTTCAGAAACAGCAGCACATGTATGTAAACTCTTTCAACTGGTAAAAAAAAAAAAAATCTAATTCTATGAGCAGAGGAGAAGGAAGGAGAAGAATGAGGCAGGTTTGTAATGGAGGTCTAGGCAGAGCCATGACATTTCCCGTATATTGCTGATATAAAGCTGATGTGACCTTTCCCCCGATTACACAATGTGTTGAGACACACAGCTTCGAGACATGTAGAGGAATATTACTATGCAAGGAATGACAAACACACGTTTTACATTCACACGCATGTGCGTTTGTGCTCAAATCAACATCAGGGAGCTTGCACCTTGAGTTATCAGACATACAAAATTAGATATTTATTATTTATCCAACAACACAACGGTGGTGAACAATAATAAGGTTGCATTCCTGGATTGATCAGTGTTTTTGAACAAATCGGTTGAGTGAATGAATCAAATCACTTCTGAACATGAAACAAATGGTTACTCTTAAAGTTTTAAGAGATAAGTGTCTATAGCAAATCACGCTGTATACAGTTGTAAAAAGTGCCACACTGTAAAAGTGTAGAAAGATATAAGCTTGATTTTATCACATTTTAGTAGTCTCTCATGCTCACCAATGTTGCATGTATATATAAAATACAGTAAAACTTTTAAGAAATCGTTATCGATGTTAAACATTAACTCTTCAAATATTACCACTATGCTTTCAAAATAGCGTGTATTTTAAAGGTTTATCCAAGTGTAAAGCCTTGCAACCATAGATTTCTATTGTGAGTGCTTGATTTTAAACTAAATTTTTGCCTAAGGGTGGTATAATTTTTTTCTGTGGTAATTGACAGCATGTCAGAGTGTTTAGCCTCGTTCTGAACCCAGAACATTCCATTAATATATCTAATGTAGTAGTACAACAGGCAAAAAAAAAAAAAAAAGGTTTAACACGCATCCATTCAAACGCTGCCACCAGGAATTGCTCTCTACATCGCTGGCTCTTTAAAAACAACTCTGACAACACATTTTTTCCCAACAACGTTCTGTCAAATCATGCTGAATAAGTGTGCTTGCCCCAGGCCTCTCTGGTAATGAAATTGTGAAATGGCCTGGCAAAATGAGACTCGCCTCTTCACACACTCACACACACACACACACTCATAACATACATGCACGGACACTGAAACATTCTCGCTACAGAACTAAATAAGATCAATGAGAGTAACTGAGAGTGCAAGCAGGCTCCATGAGATTTGAAGCATGACCAATAAATAACATCCTACCGTGACACACACACATGGCTTGAAAAGAGCCCACTATTATGACACACACAGAGCGGGGAGGGCCTCCTAACCTTTCACCTCCATTTGGCAAATGTTTGTGCATGTGTGTGTGTGTGTGTGTGTGTGTGTCAGGGGCCAGAGTGGACAGAGGGGGTTCTGCTTAATGATGTCTACTTCCAGATAGTACTAAAACCACATACCACACACACACACACACACACACACACACACACACACACACACACACACACACACACACACACACACAGAGGGGATGTTTCTCCTGCAGATCTCATGCAGTTAAACATTAGCCATTTTCATCTGTCTGGCAGAAAACGTTCCTTCTTCTTCCGTTTCCCTAACACCGCTCCACTCTTCCCTGAACATCTGTTTAAAAGCCAGCGATATTTCAGAAAAACCCCTGACAAACACGATCAGCTACTGTCAGCCACATTTGACGTGTTTCAAGGAAGGAAGCCATTGCGTGGAGTAATTCGGGTCAAGTGACTCTGGCTCTCTGCCGTTCCCTGGGTAAATAAATAATAAGAACTCTAAAAATAACCCGAGCTCAAGCGCTACGATTTAGCCAACACGAGCACACAGTGACAGCTTTATATGTGAGCTGAGGGATTATGGGAGAACTGAAGCTCTGATGAGGCAGATACTTGTGCGGCACAACTCATGACTCACAGCTCAAAGACACGTCTATCTCTCTCTTTAACGTGTAAAGTACCGAAAATATGCACTTAAAATATTTGCTCCATATTATTATCATCATCATAGTTTTGTGAATTCAAAAGCCTTTTCACATTATACCTCCCTCTGTCAACGGTAAAAATACCTAAAATACGGCTTTATTTTTATAAAATACATATATTTCCATAATATTTATTCAGTCTTGAGGAACTTTAACATCAGCGCTGCTTAAAACAGAAACTTCCAGAGGGGTTTTAGTAGGTATTACAATTATTTTAAATGCAGTTATAGTATAAAAAAAACTTCCACCTTATTGTTTTTGTTATTTATTTGCATTATATCATTTGTATTACGGTTAAAAACCTGATAAAACTCCGTGATGATCTACAAGTGATCCACACAACTCCAATCCATCATCTTTACAAGCTGTGACGTGAAACGCTGAGCGGTAAGCAACAAATCAATCGATATCATTTTTAACTTTAAACTCTCTAGTGAGAAACAAAATCATCCCCGTTGTCTTCTCACATGAAAACATGTTTATTACCGCTTTTGCTCAACGGCGTTTGATCTGTGCATATCTCTGACTTTTTCACCGCAGAATGCAATATTATAGATAGACAGAGTTTTGCTTCCCAGTATATTGTTTAATTGGAGTCACGTTGATTACTTGTGGATTATTGCGATGTTTTAATGAGAAGTTTCTGATGGCACCCATTCACTACAGAGTATCTGTTTGATGAGCAACTGATGCGACGCTAAATTTCCTCAAATCTGTTCGGATGAAGAAATAAACTCACCTGCATCTTGAGTGCGAGTATGTGTGTTCAGTACATTTATTTTTAGTCAAACTATTCCTTTAAATACCTTTATGCCGGTAAATATTATAGGTTTATGAATACAAACAAACCCAACAACAACAAAGTACGTTGACTACACAACTAAATAAAACCGCAACCTTTAATTGGGGGACTTTTGTAAACATTACGCTTCCGAACTCATGAGTTTAACTGAAGTACTTTTACAACGTTAAGTCATTTTGTTAATCTTCTTTTCAAGTTATATAAATGAATATTAACGTTTATCAATGAACATTTAACAATAACGAATGCATAACCTAGATTAATAAATTCTGTAAAAAAAATAATACTTGTAATAATAAGTTAAAAATCAAACTACTTGTTTGTGTTTGTCCTCGCTTTATAAGTTGCTATGGACAGATAGCCCGAGTAAACGTAAAACCTAAAAACCAGCAAAACAGATGAACCCGATCAAAAACATCTTTCAGCAGAATCGGGAAGTGATATATTAGGAGAAATGTGAACGTAATGACGCAAATATATGAAGGCCAAGCTGCTTTCCCTATTCTGAACAAGAAGTTGTCGTCGCTTCTATTACTTCATAAATATTTCTTAATGAATGCTTCATCCGCTTTTCTGCAAGGCAGCTGTGTGGAGGAGGATTCCTGAGAGAATCGTTTTTCTTCCCGTATCTTCATATTTTAAATGAACGCCGCACTACATTTCCTCCACGGCGGTGTCATGACTTAATAGTATGAAGCTATTGGGTGAATCTCACAGGCTTTCATCTCACGTTTGAGCTTAAAAACCCCATTGAATTAAGGCCGTCTGAAATGCATTCCCATGACACAAACTGACCACATTATTGCCCATGTCATTACACACACATCAATGCTATACAAATCATCATCCCACACATGCAGCCTAATGTATAGCCAGCGTGGAGGTTGTCATGACAACTCACGGTTGAAGCCTTAGATCCTGTTGAACTCAATGAGGTTTTCTGAAATTGTCCTCCATGAACAAGCATCCATCATGTCCTGTGGGGATAATAAGCTGTGAAACGCACAGAGACCAGTGCAATTTCAGCGAAAGCTAAAAGCAGACTCATAGTTCAACTGAATCCAGTTAAAAGACTGAATCTAGTATGAAGATATTCTGTAAAACTAATGATAGTTATTATATGACAGATAGGACTACCACTTTGATAAATAGGCCTCACTTCTCTTCATATTCAAAGAATATTTTTTAAATAGCAGAGCACACTTTGGACCTCACAAGTCAAACCTGTATAACCATAACACACACACACACACACTCACAACACACACACAATTCATGTTTGGGGGCATGACTGTAATTTTAGGCCTTCTTTACATTATCTTGTACCACTAAAGCACAAAAACATGTTAATTACACGTTTGCTTAACTAGAATTACACAAGAGGGAAATGCAGTGACCATTCACGAAACATAACAAGGAAACACACACCTACTCGCGAGCTCAACCTCTGCCCACAAAAGCTCCTGTCTTTCTCACAGCAGCCCCACATGGCGCCAAAACCTCTGCTCACGCTCACATTTGACACACTTCTGTAGGTTCGCCCGCTCTCTCTTCTCTGAACTGCTCTGTTCAAAGTCTCGTGCTGCCGGGAGAGACACAGCTTCTGACAAATCGATGGAGCAGCCTTGGCCTGCGTTACCAGCGTGCCACCCGCACCAGGGAAAACATGTCAGCGCCAATAAACACATCTAGTGCACGCGGATGCACAGGGACAGACTGGGAAACACAGCTATGAAGTTTTTTATTTCCATGTTGCACGCTTTAACGTGTCTTCAAACGAGCTCTCTCGGGTGGTCTGGGTTAGTACGTACGCAAATGAACCCGTCTAAGCCCTCTTGAAATACTTGATTCTGATTGGTCAATCACGGACGGCACATATTCACCTTCTTAAATATTCAGAGTTCATCTTTTTTTTTTTTTTTTTTTTTTAATTATCCAAAATCAGTATGCGAGAAAATACGTAACCAGTCAGTGTTCACTACGATCGCCTTACTTCAGCTCGATTCACTGCGTTAGCTTGTAATAATGTTTTCTAATTTGAGTGGATGTAGATTTTCGGGAAATTGAGCGCTACGCCATTAAGACACGTCTTGTAAAAATAAAGATTGAGTTCCGTTTATTCACCTGAGGATCCTGCAGGAGGCGCATCATTTAATTGTAGACTAATATCACAGCAACTGGAATAATTATATGTCAAGAAATATATATTTGGTGGATTGTAATCCAGAAAGGATTATATGCAACAAATGATGTGACAATTAGAGATTGACTACACACTATACTCATAGTCCCGCAATACTGATGTCGTTAAAATTAATAATTTGAAAATAAAGTATAACAACAATACAAATCTGAAGGGATGATATGCGCTAATTGGTCGTTAGATTAGCTGTGATTTATGATAATGCTTTTTTCTCAGTCAGAACAAAGAACGGCAGACTTGTTCAGATGACAATATCCGTGAAAATTCTTACTTGGGTCATATATTATGATTCACTCTGGTGCAATGATTGACAGCTGCACATTCACCTCAAACATTAGATTCATCCGCGAGGAACAGCTATACCCGCCAAACATAGAAAGAGGCAAAAATGCGCACGCCCGCAGCTTTAATTAGTCACTCTCACATTGTACCAAACATATAGATGACCTTTCATCTTTGGAACACGAAATATGTCATGAAATCCACAAGCTTTTTTACCCTGCGCGGACAGCAATGCAACAGACGCGTTGAAGGCCCAGAAAGGAAGTAAAGACGTCGTTAAAATAGTCCACCTGACAGCAGTGGTTCAACCTTAACTTTATTTAAGCTACAAGATTATTTTTGTTTTCTTAGTGCACAAAAAGTAATGGTAAACGGTACACTGTAATGGACTCCTTTTAGTTTTAAAACAACATACAGGTAGAATTTGTCAAAGCTACAATAATTCAATACAGGTTTAGGTTTTGCATTGCTTTCACAATTTAAGAGGATTGCTGTATTTATTCATTTGGTTTAATACAAGTCAGATGTCCATCCTTTTATTACATACCCTCTCCTCAGCAAGCAGTATGATTCGAGGCGCCCTCCACAGCACAAACTACTTGAGAGGAGTTAAATTATGCTAATTATTAAAGTTAAATCCCTGACCATAAGCGAAACTAATAGTGATGTTTAATTAGCAAACATTACTACTTTGCTCCAATCTGCAGTAGACCGGCCATGATCGCAAAAGCAGAAAATGAAAGAGCGCTCCTATGGATTGCCAAAGATATGAACATTTGTCAAAACATCACCTTCTAGTACCAACCGTTCCCTCATTAGGCCACTGCTAGAGCTTTTGGCCGCGATTGTGGCTGCAACCAGAATAACACGCTGCTGCTGGTGTAAAAAGCGCTTGTGCATCGAGCGGGCGAGATTCGGTGCGCGTATCTTGCTGAAATCCTCGCTGGCCGCAAAGCCGACATTGATATACTGCGCTTTCAGCAAGTCCACACACAGACATACAGGAATGCATATCTATAAACTCCAGGCAGAAGCGCTGATTTAACGTAATCGGAAACCCATCTAAGACGGCTTACCGAATCAAATGCAACACGCAATGCGGACGAATGAGGACACGCAAGTAAAGTCAGATGTGTGTAAAAACATAACACTTTATACAAGTAGGCTGAAAAAATTCCATGAATACACAACTACTTTACAAATACAAATGCCGCTTGTCTCCTCCCCCGAGTTATTTACATGTGTTCTGACCCAACATCAATACAAAAGATGTATTTAT